>NW_015540842.1:1524785-1547555 GCF_001515605.1 Sinocyclocheilus anshuiensis | reverse complement strand
TTTGGCGCTACTGGGCATGCGCACATAAATACAGCGTAATTTTTGTCACACTGTACAACAATAATTAGTATTTCATTATTGTAAAGGGTAAGTTTAAGGCTGGGGTAGGTGTAGACATTAATAAAACACAATCTAACAGGTAGAAAATTAAATTAGAAACATCTAAACTTTTCAAAACACAGCAAGTGCACCGCGGGTCATGTGACAAGAATCAACCAATCAGCTTCATCATTTCCCGTAACAAAATTGAAAGCTAAGCCAATATGGAGAAACAGCTGATCATAGCTGTACAAGGATAGCCATTTTTTAAAATAAATTTAGTAGCAGAGCTACTGCAAGGGATTTTTAGTGCTGGAAATCCATTTATCCTTTGCTGAAACTTCCGCGTCTTCATGGAGAGCGCAGGTCATAGTTGCTTTTCAACGGCAGACATCACGGGAGCGCAAGCATAGAGCGCAGGCTGCAGAGTGCTTTGGAAAGAAGGAGAAAGCGTATAGTATACTTATAATTGGTAGAATGTCTAAAGTGGACTATCAAAGTAAAGTCTTACCAAAAATAGTAACCTTAATACATTTAGAAACTATCCCTAGTCAGTTTGACGGCTTTGGGTAGAATTTCCTTAACTACACCCTTCCAATTGTTAGTTAGTTTGCTGTCAGCATGATATTCAATATCCAGTATTCTGTTTCAATTGGAAATACTTCACAATACCAAAGTAACATAAGTAGCAACTTCTGGTTCACACAGAATTTAAATAGAGATCAAATTGAGAGTTTTCTTATAACAAGCTTTCTGCTTTTTAGATTTTTCTCTTTATCATAAGACCTATGTATTCTTGCATTTGTATAATGCATCTTTTTATACAACATGTTTTATAAGACATCTCGATTTCTCAAACCATGCTCAGATTTGCTGAGATACCAAAGTCTGCGATCAAAAAACAGGGATTTTAAACATTCGAAGAATATTATTTGAGCTGCAACCCATTCTATAATCCTAACAAATTTATGAGAAACATCTGAGACAAAGTTGATATTAGTGAATGAATCACAACTAATCTCTGGAGGCATGAAAAAGCAACCTGAGCAAGAACATTTCCACTGGGCCAAACAATACACATTTTGCTTGTGTCTGAAGCTATTGCGGATCCAGCGTGTACTCGGTTTATCCTGTACTCAGTCAGTCCCAGTGAAATCCCATCAGCTCTAGCAGATGAGAGGTCCTGGTGTGATGGAGACAGAAGCTTCGCCGTCTACAGTGGCTGGTCCTGTCTAGGATTCCTCATCAGCCTGTGTCACTGCATCCCAGTGGGAGAGGGGACTTACACCCAGGGCAAATCTGTAAACACCAATTTAATCTGCATGGAGAAAGTTACTGTCATCAGCAGTGACAGCAAAAGCCTCTGGGCCACACAGCCGCACAGAGAGTCACTCCCCCCCAATATTGCTGTCAAATCCCGACATTAAGCTATTATGGCCGTCAAGGAAGCTGCCATTGAGAGGCTTGTCTCTATCCACCGTTGTCAGTGCGGCTTCCAGAGCGGCCAGTGCACGCATGCATGTGATTAAGACGGGCCTGGCACTTGAATGCTCTCCATTAATTGCCGTCACATTGTTTTATGACCTCCAGCATGAGCTGATTGGCGAATCCTAAGATAGCTGAACACGTAGTGTCTTTTATATGCTATGTAATTATTTAAAAGAGAAATGGTGATAGGCCTTACAGTGGTGAATTCTGTTATGCAGAGGGGAACGAGTGAGTGTAATATGGTGGAACTGGCTTAACTGCATACATATATATGATAATCCTCTTTCTATAGTCTGCAACATTTCAAAAATTGAATTAATGACCTCCTTAGATTATGTAACATAGTTTTAGAGCAGCAAAAAACTGTAGTGACAAATGTATTTTGATGGAAATGTTGTAGTTACTAAAGATAGGGTCTCTGCTCATTTTGATCAAATTCGTTGCTGAAATAACAATAGACACAAATGAGGCAGTTGTTACACAGTAATTAATTTATATAGCTATGAAATGCATTTAATTCGTTTGAAATGTTTATAATCTGATTTTTGATTATGAATCAATGAGTTCATAATCTCTGACTTTTGAAACTCTAAAGACATCTTTTTTTTTTAAGAAGGAGATTTGTGATTTGTCCTTTGTCATTGTTCTGTCCTATGGATTATATGTAACATTAAAATAGATGCAAAATTAGTATTATTATTATTATACAAATGCAAATGGAAGATATCAAATTACTATGCTGACTAAATATATGTAATTAATCACAATCACAACATATATGATCTTCTATATAATGATTATTCTTTACTCTGTGTCTGTCCAGACAAGGTTGTTACAGCTGGGCTGTTGTGTTGTAGAGAGTGTGTGTGTAAGGCTACTGAAGATTGTTTTTGCAGATGCTTTTTTTCCCTTGGGTTGACTTCAAAAAGGAATGGAATTTTGACTTGCATTTGGCAGTATGAGCGAATCAATGAGAATCAGCTGAACATAATTTTTTACTTCCAAAAAAGAGAAAAAAATAGACAGAAAAGTGGGACATTTTCCTTCTCGTCTCGTTCCGTAGAACAAAGGGAGGTCATGCAGAAGGGGGAGTTAACCTTTGACCTCCAGAGTGTAACTAGGCTTATAATAGCAGGTCTAGATTCTCAGTCCATCCGCTCTGATCCCACGCATGCCACCTGTTTAAAGCCGAATGTCTCATGGAGTCACTGGGAACAGTTGAGGAACTTCAGGGACAAAAACATGTCCCATAGGAGCCACTGTTTGAAATCTGACTCCTCTTGTATCACTTAGAGTAATATCTCTGATGCTGTAGCACTCTCACAAACTGTGTTTTCCCAAATACATGTCTATAAACCATTTTGTATCCATGTATGCAATTTTTTTGCATATAAACAGTTTGACATCACAGAACACACCAATATTGGATTAACTCGTAGGAATGAAGGCCAAAACTATGACATGATGTGATGATACCTACATTTGTTTGCCTACAGACAGGAATACTTTTCAGTCGTTCTCTTGGTTTTATTCTTTACTAGCCTTTTTTTAATGTGTCAAATTACATTAATTTATAATGTGTATTGACATTCTGTATATCTTACTAGGTCTTGTTAGTTTGGTTATCTCATTCATCAAACTAAGAACTTAACATACACTACTGTTCGAAAGTTTCGGGATCATCAAAGAACAGTTTTTTTTCAGAAAAATATCAAACAGCACAATTGTTTTCAACATTGGTAAAAAGAAATGTTTCATATCAGCATATTAGAATAATTTCTGAAGGATCATGTGACATTGAAGACTGGAGTAATGATGCTGAAATTTCAGCTTTGCATCACAGGAATAAATTACATTTTAAAATATATTTAAATAGAAAACAATCATTTTAAATTATAATAATATTTCACAATATTACCGTATTTTGAAAAATAAAGACAGCCTTGTTGAACATAAGAGACTTCTTTTAAACGTATTTAAATATCTTACGACCCCAAACGTTTGAATGGTAGTGTATCTTTTCGCACAAATTACTATGCATTTATATCTAAAATTAAACTTGAATTGACTATCAGCAAAGAGGGGGACAAAAAAAAAGTACAATCTTAGTTCCAAAACAGTATAAAATGATTTCTTCGTTGAAGCACATATATTATATTCTGAAGAACATCCAAGCTGCTCTTTTTCTGCAATAAAAACATATTGTGATCAGAGGCTGTCAAGCTTGAAAGTGGACAAAACGCACTTGACGTGTGCTATATTCCATATTCTAAATCCATAGGATAACTCTGAGTGAGGAACAGCACAAAATTTAAGACATTATTTCATGAAAATCTTGCTCTACACCATAGCTCCCAAGTCTATTCTCTGTGAAACTTCATGTTTTTATGTCAATAAAACCATATGCCGTTAGATCGCACGTGCTACGCAACTGTACGCGGCAAGCATATCCGTCTTAATGGACATTGACTGGCCTGCTTCAGAAACAGGATTATTGAGGGAAAATAATGTCTAATGTGTCTCCATAGTCCATCAGAGTGTTCATCAAATATGTGGCTCACACAATCAGAGCATAACAAATATGAAAAATCAGTTATGTAAATGATGTCGATTAATCAAGAAGAACGTAGCCCACAAAAGAGAGAGACCGCGTGTACGAAATTTAAATGCCAATGGCTAAGCCGTGCTTTTTGCATGTATTAAACTTTAACTTTCCAGCTGGTTGTGCATGGATTATACTGATTACTGGTGTTTCTTTATCAAGAACGGCTACTTCATCCAAAGAATGTTTTATTAATCTAAATGTGCTATTTGTAAAACTCATAATCTGGAGTGGTATATGCTCATAGCAACTGCAAATTAAATGTAAATGTGATATCCAGAGCAGTAGTCGTCGCCAGAGCAAATCAGTTCAGCACAAACATTAATTCATCAAAAGGCAATCAAAGAATTAAAGAAACACATATATTGTACTGTATTATCCCATTATTGATTTGATACTTGTAATGATGGTAATGCTTGTTTTATGATATTAAGGGGCTGTGAAATTATGTGCTTTCTTGAAATACCAATATCATAACACCCACTGGTCCTCTTTGCATAAACTCCATTCAGCCTGCCGAAAGGAGAAAAGGGTGGAGGGATGTCGAATGAAAAGGAAAAGCGAGGTTTGTGTAAATAGAGCAATGCACTTTCAAAGCCATATCTGGATATTAATTTCATGCCACAAACAGTGGTCTCCATGCGCATCGTTGTTAGAGCTGTGGCCCCCGGCGACGGATTGATCCACTTCACCGGCTCAGTGGGGGTGCTGGAGATCTGGAGGGTATCAGCAGGACTCCAAATCAATAAGGTTAATAGATGTGGAGGCCACGCAGTCAGAGGTGAGCAGCCTGGCATTTTCTGTGCCAATGAAGAAAATTCCTGATGACGAGATGTCACATTCGGGGCCTGCATTAATGTCAGTTTGATTACCTGCACCTCCAGTGTCAGTTAGTGTGTTAGCCGAGGTCCGTGCTCTGACCATTAACTGAAATGATTTTTACCACAGGCCACTTCCACACGCACACCCCTGCCCCCCTTATCTTTGCTTCGGGACTTGACTTTGCTGTCACTTCTTATGGCCGGTCGCTACAAATTGCCCAGCCATTTTCCCCTCCCCTTTATAGGACTGATTTCTATACTAACAACAGTTTCATAATCACTCGATGCGTAATTTGCTCTAATTTTGAATTTGTGCTGGAGTATTTGCTCCTTTAAAACATGTGTCTTTATAGAAGCTCTCACATCCGATTTCTGAGAGCACATAATTGCCTCTCACTAAACGGAGGAAGAAAAGGATAAAGGAAAAAAAAAAAAACAATTGGGGCAGAACTGTGAAAAGACCATAAGAAAGGGTCGGTCGCAGTTTACCCAGACAAATTAATCAACGGTTTGTTTCCTTCATGGGTCATTTTAGTTTTAATTCTGCCTTTTATTCGTAATGTAATAATTTTTTGGCGAAATAAAGATGTCTGAGATGATGAAAAGGAAAGATCTAGTTTAAAACTCACACATCAAGCTCTTAGGAATGTAATATTTTGCATTCACGCTCGTTTTTGAAAGATATTTAGACCAAATTTTCAACAAAAGTAAAATGTACCAAGCTCTTAGAAATGTAAACTTTGCGTTCATGATGGTTTTTTAAAAACATTCATACCACTTCTATTAATGTAAAGTAAACGTATTACACTTGAATGTACACATATCAATATAAAACAAAGAAACAAATAAACAAATAAATAAATAAATATCACCGGTTAAAGGTAATATTTAAAAAATAATAAAAATGATCATAAATATTATATGTTTTGTGTTATAAACCACCTAACCTTTCCAAATTATCAAGAGATTACTGAATTTAACACAACATCAGGAAAATCTACCGGACAGTATATTTAAATATACTGAAATATTTTTTTTTTTTACTTTTTTGTCATTTTAATTATTTGTTATTTATTTATTTATTTATTTATTTATTTATTTATTTATTTATTATTTATTTATTTATTTATTTATTTATTTATTTATTTATTTATTTATGTGTTTGTTTGTTTGTTTTAGCACTTCAACTTCAAACTGAGAAATGTTGCATTGGCAAATGGTTAATACTAAAATATATGTGTATATTTTATTTATTTTAGTTAATTTTATAGTTACACACACACACACACACACACACACTTTTATATATATTTTTTCTGATTTTGCAGTTTTCTTGTCACACGACATCAAAATGGCTTCTTGTGTCACACTTAATTACATATAACGGACACCTTTTTTAAAATAGTATTAATATTTTCCTCCTTTAATTTCTTATTAACAGTCACACAATTTAGACATTTTTTTTTTTTTTTTTACTTGAAGTCAGACTTAAGATATCTTTCAAAGCACAGAATCTAATCTCAGACGTTACTCAGCCATGTTCTAGTCAAAACTAACGAGTTCACAGTATGGATAACAAGCACTGGCCTGCAATTAAAGGCTAGCCACCACAGACTTCACAACTCAGGAAGTTTGCAGTCATCCCACTTGCATTGTGGCATACACAATCCCATTAGCATTTTTGAATGGGGCCTTTTCATATGTTTCGATGCACAAAGTCTCGGCCCTTGAATGGTGAAATGCAAATGGGGTGCTTGCTGGTCTATTATGTGAGTATCCCAGCCTCTCTACCTGCCTAATGTCTATACAGGGGTCCATTGTGCCGGTCCGGAGGAGGTAACCTGCCTCCACCACACCTTTTATTATGAAAGCACCTGCAGCACGTATAGTGATTACTGCTAGGTGAGATGGAAGAAACTGGTTTAGGTCCTGCTGGCTGTGTCAAACTCTCTGATCCACGGCCCTCACGTGAATTCAGATGCACCAAACAAAAGGAAAGTACCGGAAAATATTATAGCACATGACAAGCTTCGTTTGCATTCGCAGCTTAGTGGCTTCATCCTAATAGAAGCTTTGTGGAGGAGAGTTTGGTCATTGTTATTCACAACCCTCCCCTTGCCTAAACTGGATGAGATTAAGATGAATTGTAATAAAGAGCATTCACAAGGATCTGACAGACGTTTGCAGATTTAAAGAATAATCTTCTCTTTGGGTTATTTAGATATCATGCATTACAATCCACTTCTTTAACCTTTGCTGCCACTTCACTGGATTCTCAGCTCTGTATAAAGCTATTCTTCAGGAATATTTAGTGTTTCATATATGGCATTACGTTTGAGTGTCTAATGTCTCATGACATTAAAGTGAATGTCAAATATTATTCATTAATCAAAGGCTGTTTGAAGTGGGGTGGAAGGCTGTCGTGACTCTATAACTCTTTTTACACTGAAAGAAAAAGCACCAAACAGAGATGGGTTTTGAACTGAACTTTCTTCATTTTGTAGATTCAACATACGATGTGGAAAAAAAAATAATAATAAATTGATAGCCAGGCATAATTCATGTTGCATCAAAGTATTAAGAACCAATAAGAATGACATTTTCAGTTCTCCTTTGCATATATATATATATATATTTATTTATTTTTAATTTTTTTCACCAGCTCCAGAATTGTATGAATGAGTGAATAAATAAAAAATACATACATACATACATACATGAATAAATAAATAAATAAAGGTTACCATAGTTTCTGACCAAAAAAAATCACAGTTTATAAACAAAAGAGAAAAATTAATTCACATTAATTAAAGGTCATATTTCACCTAGTAAACCAATATATATGAAATCGCTAAGATGAAATGTATAAATAAGTTATGTGTGTCTGTGCATGCACCATAGAACAAATTATCCATGGTTTGTTTGTTTTAATGCATTTGAATTTTTATGTTTTTTTTTATAATTTTCTTATTTTAGATGTTAGTGTCACGGAAACGGGTGTGTGGAGAGATCCCGGCGGGATATGGTGAGGAAACGAGCAGCGATCTCCATGTTGTTGTTTTGGGTTGGTTATTCTGTCATGGAAACGGATGTGTGGAGGCAGGCAGGACGACGAGGACGACAAGGATTCCAATAATGACATTTATTGTAGACACAACAAGGCAGGTTCAGGTAGGTGAGACACACACTCGGGGTAACATTAACAATAACTGACACCAATGCTCAGACAGGAACTAATATGGGGTGAATAATTAGAGGCAGACAGGTGAGCACAATGACGGTGATTAACTAATGATTAGCCAGGCTAAACCAACACAAAGGGAAGAAACCACAACAAACAGTCCACAGGGGTGTTACAGTTAGAGAATTAATTTAATTATTACTTTATTACAGTTTTTTAGTATCAGTTTTTATTAGTATTTTGAGTTAGTTTTTATTTTTATAATTTCCATTTCCATTGCAATTTTAGCCAAAGTTTATTTTTGTATTTATTTATTTATTTATTTATTGAATATATACTGAGTAAATCGAGGAAGAAAGTAAGTATTTATTAAGTGAAGTTTGTTATAGTTATTAAGTAATGTTTGTTTGGCACATTGCAAATGTTGTTGAGCAATGGCTGCAACTTGCATTGTTCATTCATTCATTCATTCATTCATTCATTCATTCATTCACTGAAAGTAGTGGCTAATTAATATCAAGTCACAGTTCCATATTTTTTAGTAATAATCACAGTAATTGCAATATTTTAGCAGACACTATAGTGTCCCATGGTAAATGTAAGGGACATTCTTGTCAATTAAACATTTATTAGTTTTTTGAAGGTCCCCTTTACAAGGTAGCATTTTCTGTGTTGTTCTACGTTTATTAGCTGCTCTATGTCTGTTTTTGCTGTTGGTTTGTTTATTCTCTGTGAGGGACTGGAAACTCTTCAGCCCCGGTGACCAGCAGCAGGTGAGGGCCGCAAACCTCTTTGAAGTCCCGGCTCTTTATTGATCGTGTGCATATTCTAAAAATCAAAGAGGGCTTCAAAGGCATATCTAAACTCTAAAAGACCCCTGCGCGCCCAAAACAGGCCGAGCAGTGACAGCGTGAACAAGCAAAGCAGGTGGTACTTGAGGAGGTCCAACCCCCCAACAGTACCTCGGCACCACAGACTGTCCCGCTGCAGCAGCCATGACTCCCTCATTACACTGCTAATGTCAGTAATGGCCATTTGTGACAAGAACAAATCCTCTCCGAAGAAGGTTTAATATTATCGTGGCCAGCCTAGCCGCTAGCTATGGGCATGTATTGATGTGTTTCTGCTGGCCGGTGCATTAGTCAGCAAGTCAACTGTATGTGATTGGAATGGAACTCTGGGAGTAGCTAACAAGCCTTGCATTACTAAAAGGCATTTTATTCATTATTTGAAGGCTACGGCAAAGTGATGTATATACAGTGTGATGGTATAAATGTGTCAATCAGTAGAGTGGTAGTTTGCTATACATTTTATACCATTACCGTTTATGGACATAAAATATTATTTCCATGTGATGGTGACAAAAGAAATAACATATTTATTAAGTGAAGTTTGTTACTATAACAAACTTCACTTAATAAATAAGTTATTAAGCAGGCATTAAGTGGGTTTTTTGGGCACAGTGCTATTTAGGTTGCATTTGAGATACTATTAGAATTGTTATTAATATTTTTAAATCACAAATGTTTATATTTTCCATTAGTTAAAAATTATTTGTGTGTGTGGGGGATTTTTTTTATTAGTTTAACTCATTTTACTAGTTTATTTATTTTAATTTCAGGTTCGTTATTTTAGAATAGCAAGTCGAACTAAATTAAAATGAGAAACTACCATGGCAACTAGCTGAAAGAAAATTATTTTATTTTTGTTTATTTATAACATTTTTATTCCAGTTAAAATTTTATAAAAAATGTTTTTATATTTGTATTTTTAATGAACAATTATAACTCTGGATGAACACAGCAAAAATGTTTCACAACATATTCTGTTTTTAACACATTTTAATGTTATTTAATGTAAAACAGCTGTGTTTTGCAATTATGACTTTGGTATGAACCAAAAAAATTTAAATAAAATCTGTTATTATTTACTCCTCCTGTTGCCATCTCAAACCTGTATGGATTTCTTTCTTATGTGGAACATTTTTTTATTTTTTTTTGGATGTCTTGGATGTCCTGGATGTCATCGCATCGACAAAAACATTCTTTTAAATTCATATTTAGAAGGAAAAACAGTCTAAATAAAAGAAGGAATAAATGTTTGGCAAAACATTAGGGTCAGTAAATGAAAAAAACTATCTTGGCTAAATTTGTATCTTTTGTCCTTTTTTAAAATTAATTACTAAAAAATAAGGATCTTTATCAGCATCTATGGTTTCCATTTCACAAAAGGTTCTTAATAAAGGTTCTTTAGATTACTGAAATATTCTTCACACTAAGGAAGAAAATGAAGAGGTTAAAAAAAAAACCTTTTGGAACCTTTATTTGAAGAGTGAATTCATAAATAAGGAGACATTATCACACATATTTTATATATGACATTTTTCAGTCGTGATATATGATATTACCTATTTCATATCATGATATAAGATTTTGCTTATTCTGCTCACCCTTCTCAAGGTGGCAGGTGAGAGTGTATTCATCAGCAGGACACATAGGCCTGTGGCTCTGTGTCACGGCTGGATGTACCTCCTCGCGTGAGTCTCTGGCCCGTTCTGACATGAATTACACTGCTTCCTGATTTAACTCATTCTCTGCAGTGTCCACGCTTCTGTCAGTTTCCTTACCTCCTCACACAACAGCTAAACATTAGTGAGGTGACTATTCTAAGCACTCATTTTATTGTGTTAAAAGATCAGGATCTCTATTTTGCTTATTGGAGTTGTTTTATTTATTTTACATCTGGTATATAAATGGGCATTAATTTCTCAAGCACAATGCAATCTCTGAGCAATTTAAGGCTTCTGATGAACATTTAAATGTGCGGATTTGTGTTTCTTTCCACTTTGTGTCTAATCTTGTTCGTAGGTAGAAGCTTTGTTGCAGTTTGCATTTTTATTCAATCGGATGCAAGAGGTTTAGAGATTTTGTCAGATGTGGACCTCTTGAAATGAAATGAACATGCTAATGCAAAAAGATTTCACTCAAGTTCTAACAGATATGGTGTGGAAGCTAAATATAATTGTACACCATATTTAACAGCTCCTAAAACAGCAGGTGTGTGTGTGTGTGTGGCTCTGGTCCGTGAAAAGCTAAATGATTATATTTTTTTTTTTTATGTTGCATTTCCGTGTCTTATGCTTGCATTGTTGTTTTAAATCCATTGAAAAGATTGTCTTATGGGCCTCTTTCAATTCAGGTTTTGTTCACTGTAACTTGTAACTCCATAGCAAGTGTCATCTGCCCTTAAAACGCATGTAAGCAAACAAACAGACACTGAATGAAGTATGTTCCACAGGACTTAGCACTGGATAAACGAGCGAGAACATTAAAACCGCTAACTTCTTTAAAACTAGTAAGTACTAAATAACCTCCTTTAGGGAGAGAGGGAACACATAAGAATGGCCCAGCCGGCCTTTTCTTTAGATGCCACACAATGCAAACAATGAACTTACTGACCCCCAAAATCCTCTTTCGTAACATTTAAGGGTGTTGCTGGCCATGCTTTATTGACTGTTTTAGTTGTATGTGGATTTTTGAGCTATTCAAATGGACACTTCTTAAAGAAATTGCTAAATACTGTGTGCTCTCATCTTGAAAAGTGAAGAACAGTGGAAAAGGGACATAAGTTTTGTTTTGTATAAAGAAAAAAAAAGAAGCTTATTTGTAACATACTTGTTTTGTTTTGTTTTTTTGCATTGGAAATTTTCTACAATTCTCATCTCTGTAAAGAAAAAAAAAGTCCTATTTAAATTGAAATGTATTTATACATCTAGGTTTTTGTTTTTCTACATTTAATTTAAGATAATTGAAATATAATGAAAATGCAATAATAATAATAATAATAATGTGAATGACAAAAAAATCCAAATGCATTATGTTAATAGAATTTTTAGGGGAAATTAAGATTTAATATTTATTAAATAAATATTAAATAATTGTATATTATTTAATAATTATTTAATTTAATTTAACTGGTAACACTTTGCAAAAAGTTTCCATTTGTTAACATTAGTTAACACAAACTAACATTGAAAAAACTGTCGAAAGCATTTCTTAATCTTAATTCATTTTTATGTTAACACTTACTAATCCATTGTTAAAATCAAAAACTGCATCTGTTTAAAAAATATATAGTATACTAACTTTTTTTATAACTAACTTTTTATGCGTTATGTCTGTACACACTATTTGGAATATATCTGCTACCATATGTGTGCTTTACGTGCGTAACCAACATGTGTGTTTCTGTGGTGAGCAACTGACCTCAAGTAGAAGTGTTTTAAGATTCACCATTTGAAGTCAGATATTAAAAGGATGCAGTCTGAGGTTTCATGTTTACATTTCATGCTGTGAAACTTGTCGAAGAAGAGAGAACAAACCATGGGCGAAGGGAGAGTGCTTAGCAGGGGTTGGCCAATCACAGCACATCATCTGCTTTGGTGTTTGTGGTCCATGACATGTAATTATAACCTAAACATTAGAAGTGCTTCAAAAGGCCAAAGAACATATATGTCTGTTGTGGCCTCTTGATAAAAACCTTCACGAGTGTGGTATCTAAATTGGCCTATTCAAGAAAAATGCCTTAAATGAGCTGTGAATGTTAAATCTGCATCCCGTAAAAAAAAGTAGGTGTTTTTTACAGACCTCAGTCACAATGCCTCGCAAAAGGACAATTGGCACATTTAGGAACTGTGTGAAAAAGTCCTGTGTCTGCAGAACTATGGCAGACTGGAGAATATGAATGGGCTTTTTACAGGTCAGAGCTTCCATTCAACCCACTGACATTGTTATTATCTGACGGTCATGGATGTGGCTAATTAATATTCCCATCATACCCCATAGGGCAAATTAGTCAAAAATATGCTCCAGACAATGTTTTCACCATCTTGCTCACAGATTTTCACCTTATATGTTGACTTGTTGACTTACACGCTTGGTTCCAAAACTAAATAAGCTACATAGGCAACTAGCTGCTCTCTAAAGCCCAAAGTATGCTTAAGTTTTTACGTATATGCACAGTCCAACGCACGACTTTTTCAAAGTATACTCCACCTGATAGCACGCACGAATGCAGACGCTCGCCACATGCACACTACAAAAATGTGTGCAGTGTCTGTGCCTTTTCATTCCAAGAGTTATGAGCAACAAAAATGTCTTTGTACACGTTTAAATTGTGTTTACCTTTTAACCCCCCGACACGATCGTCAAAGCGGTGTCTGTTTTGTGTTTGCGGTATTCAGTAGTTTGTTGTTTTCCTTGTTTTTATTTTTCTTCTCAATGTTAATTCCAACCAAGTGTGCCGCATATGTCCTGAAAAGGTCGCCATCTGGTGTCTGGTTGCACGTACCCACTGTATATATATATATATATATATATACAGTATATATTTGTATTTTTTCCCCTTATAAAGATGGCTTCCATGGTTTTAGCCAGTTTTATCATGCTGATATATGTTCAAGTGTTCCTTTCTCTATAAGTTTGATTTTAATTGTCTATTTGATGCTATAAAAATGGGGCGTGGTTTCATGATGTGAGCTGGAGTTCTGAGTACAATCCATCTCACAATCACTACTCGGTCTCAGTCTCAGACTCAAGCTGCAAATTATGTCATTGGTGCAAGATGACAGCGGCCATACTGGGATGGTTTTCCCTTTTGTATGGTGGAAGGAAGGGGAGATGCGTCATCCATCTTTTTAATTTTCTTCTTCTTTTTATTTATTTCTTTTTATTGTTATTTTTACAGTCTATGGCTGCTTGCAAAAGCTGAAAAATGCTGTTTTCCAAGGTAAAAAGGCATCAAGGCACATCCAAATCCAATGTTAGCTTCACTTCCTGTCTTCTGAGATGCCTTCATCTGATTTTTGAAGGCAACATAGAAGAGGTATCCTTCACTGCATTTGAAATCCCACAATCCTGTATGTTCCATACCCTTGAGCTAAAAAATAAGCATGGCAACTGCGAGTGGGTTGGTGATCAGTTTGTGAGTAAATGTACAACTTTTTCCACTTTTGATGTCATTTATTACGAGAAATTACTGTGAAACAACAGCCAGGGCAAGTGTTGCCACCTTGTGGACAAACTATTTAGTGCAAAAAAATAATAAAAAAATCAAAGTGCATGTACCAGCTGTGTGTTTGGCCGGCCAAGTACTCTATTCTATCTGGGAAGTACAGTGTAGTCATTTTAGACTACTTTAGAATACTTTAAAAATGCACATTTATTTGTATGCCTAATATGTCCAAAACACAAAATGTTTCTTGTCTTGCCATATTCAGCTGGGAATTGACCCTTCGCAAAAACACGCCCTCCTTAGTTACTGTTGCTATGTTCAACAAGCCATGTCACTTTCACACTACACATCATGCTCTCACGCAGTAAAAAATACATCACGGAGCAAAAAGGAAATTGACAACACACTGACAGACCAGACGCAGCAGGTTACTTCTGCTGTGAAACAAAGTCTCAGCTTTCGAATTTTGTCATTTTGTAAGAAATTTAAACAATAAATACTGTTTTGAGGCTCTTTAATGTGTCGTGACAGATCGCTGTAGTTCAAGCGGCATGTGAACCGATCGTCTTTTCATATTTACTTAAAGCACAAAATGAATGAACATTATATTGTATTTTATTTCAACCACAGAAAGACGCCAACACACAACATTTTTTCAAGTTTAAGTCCACCGAAGTTAATCTACTCTTCTGTCTGATTTGTTTGTCGGACAAGATGACGGATTCGGCATTATGATTGGTCAGATCACCTGTCAATCAAGCTCTTTGCAAACGGTCAATTACGTCAATCACAAAAAGATACCATGTTTAATTCAAAACGACCATATCTGAGAAAAAGTTGAGTAGTTTGAATCACTGGATATACTGACAGTACTTTAACATTTCTATCATAAAACAGTTGTCAACTATTAAATATTTCGCCACTTCCATCTTACCTTGTTCTCTTTCAAGATTAAAACTGAAGCTTCAGGTAGGAATTCACGCTCTGCTTCTGTGAACAGTAAACCAGAGATTGTCTTACTAATAAATGTCATTGGAGAAAGCATAACGGCTAACTTGGATCACATGAGGCTTCTTAGCCAATCATACAATGGCCTCTGATCTCTTTCCCTGTGTACCACAAATACATATATTTGGCCGCAGCGTTAACATTAGCTGTTATGCTTTTTTTGGCTAAAGGTTGCAGGCTTGCCTTTCGACTTTGAGTAAACCTCAACTACTTTGATTTGATTGGCCATCTCAATCATTTTGACACTGATGAACGTTGTTAGACCACTTAAAAATGTAACTTTCAATAATCATAAAAATAAAAAGCACATAGATATTTGGTAAAATAGTATGTTTTCATTAGATAATAGTTGTTTTAAATTAATATTTTCAGTATTAAATTACGTTTTTAACCAAATACCTTTACCTATCTTCCATCTTTGATTTGATTCGTGTTTTTTGTTAAGAATACATACTATGCTACTTTAGAAACAGGACAAAATGAGGTATCCTAGGAGGCAGCAGATACCTACCTACTGGACAAGTCTCTGCATCAAAAGTGCTGCCTCTGTAGGAAGATCAGTAGGTTTTGGAACAGAGCAATAGAAATACAAATTGGTAAAGTATCACCAGTTTCAGATTCTGTGCAGTCAAAATGCCATTTCCAAGGCAATCAAATAAACTTTTATCATCATTTGTAAAGCTTTTATTTCCCTCATGTCAGGTAATGCAGCACCATCTTATTGTTTTACGACCGATATCTCATTATCATCATTACTTAAAATATACCGTATACTTCTCAGTATTTTTAGTGTTATATGCTCAAAATCAATTTGTGCACCCACAAGGATCACCCCACCTGAAATCTATTTCATTATTGTGCCTTTCTGACAAAAACACCTCAGACTGAGTCCGAGTTATCGCTGACTACAATGCTAATGTCGCCATAACAATAAAAATCTATCATATGAATTTGTCAGTATAAAGTCTCAGCCCCGAAGCGGTGGGTTATTGTTTTATTCTATTAGCCTCTTATTACCAGCACTCCTAGAGACCTCCCCTCTCACGCAGCCCGGCTGAACATTTATCAGGTCGTGTACAAACGTCTGAAACATATGACGGCTGCTCTCTCCATGTCTGCTCCAGGGCAAACGGAAAGCGTAGGATGTGTTAACAAACTAATGGCTCTCTGTGCATCTGTTATCAGACTGCACCTGGTCTAGCTGATGCTACATGGGGCTGTCAATATATTTTCATAATGCTTTTTATGAGGAAATGTTATTATGCTTTTTTTAATGTATTTTTGGCCTTTTGTAGAAATGATGTTTTGGCTATTTGTTAGTGAAGGTAAGCATCACTATTACTAATTTAGCCTTTTACTGAAATCTCGTTGAACAGTGTGTGTGATTACTTTTTTGTTAATTGACTAGACATTTTTGCCTAGCAGATAATAAATAGCTGAATACATTTCACTTACAATACACTGAAGGAGGACTTTGAAGGAGGTTCATAGACCCACATCTACGACCCAGAATTGTATAGACTTAGGTCAGAAGGCAAGCAACCAGAATATCCTCATAACCAACTAGTAATACTGTAGACAGCACCAAGAGCAAATTATTTAAAAAAATGTGATTGTGATTTAAAAGGTGACTTTTAAACAGCAAAAAAGTTTTGTGACTATATATCAATACGACTATATGACACACCAACAACAACATTAATAATAATGATAATAATAATAATAATAATAATTATTATTATTATTATTATTATTATTAATATTGTTATAATTAGTTATTATTAGTAGTAGTAGTAGTACTAAATAAAAACTGTTTTTATTTAACAGTAAAATAATAATAATAATTAAAAAAATAAAATAAATAAATAATTAAACTATCAGCTGTATAGAAACATGATAGAAACCACTGAGAATAACTTAAAAAGTGCATTGCAACACCCTGGCAACACCTAGAAGAGTCTGACAACTGCAAATCAACACCTTAAAAAGCAATGTCCTTGCAAGCAGCTGAAATAATTTAGTAAAATATTATATATTAGACTATATTATTGTTTAGGTAGCAATTAGCAATTGTTTTGTAACAGCAGTGTCTGTGGTAACACTTTAAACTGTTAAAGGACCATAAAAATATAATTTAAACACCTTTACAGTTCGAATAATACAAAGACAAAAATATATCATTGGTCTGTACAGAAATTTCATATGGGCTAACTGAAAATGCAAATTCACTCTTTTACAGTAGGTGGCGCTTATCTTAACATGGAGCTTACACAAAGCAGCGCTGCACTACTTAAGCATCATTCGGTGGTAAGGTGAAAAGAAAAATGCCTTCTTTTCTTGAGACAGTCAGTTCCATTCAGATATACATTCATATATCCCCCTTCTCCTCCTTGGATTTTCAAAGATCATATGAATGGCCTTTTTCAATGTTGTAACAGCCAATTTCACCAAAAGGTGATGAGTTTACAGCTACAATGCCTATGTTAACTTTTTTTGCCACACCTGCCAATGGCTGGTGACTTGAGAAAATGTACTATTTTGCGTAAATATTTTTTTACAGACCATGAAACTGTTTTTGTAAAAACAGACAGTTTGCACTATTAAAACAACTAAACATATTTAATTAAAAAATACTATCTGTAGCCATTTGACATTAGAGACAATCACTGCATTTTAATAAAGATACAAGCAAAGATGCTACACCCATGAAGCATGCATAGTTTTTTTTTCATTATTATTATTTAAAATTGATTGTATTTCAACATTTAAAGCAAAAACAGAATGCTCTGACTTTAGATTTGTGAAATTATGCAACATGAAATCTGCACATCCCCCCAAAAAAGGCTGCAAATTCATTCTATGGCAGTAGGTGGTGTTTATGAAATAGCTTTCATTGGTTACCACTACACAAAGCGGTGCTCACTCATAAAACACTAACACATAATAAGGATTATAAGGAGGTAAGAGGGAACAATTGCATTGATAAAATGACATTGACAATCAGTTCCCTTCATAGATACATTCATATAAAACCCCACCCAAAAAAAAATAAAAATAAAAAAAAATTCCACACAAATGACATCTTTCTGTAAAAGATTATTTGAGAAGAATAGAAATAACGAAGGTCTGATCTTTAAAAACTGGCTATTGTACTCACTACATTGCTTCGTTATAATTAATAAACTGGCGATTGGCATTGTTTAAAACACTTACCATCACATGGGCAATGGTCAAACATGTCTATTGCATGATTACATAGAAGAACTATGGAAAAGAAGTGCGGTGGAATACAAAAAAAAAAAAAAAAAAACATTTTTAGTGTGAACAGCCTCTTAAAGTGCAACTACAAGGTTACTAATTGCTGTTGTAACTTGCCAACATTTTTGACACTTTTTTTTGACGGTCTACATTTGTGGCTAACCAAACGATTAGACCTCTGGCCTGGCACTCGGTTCCCTTACATTCAGCGTACAAGCAGCAGCCTTTGGCTACATACACCACCATCTACAGAGTAATTACCAGACTATTTAAAATAATGCCACAGCAATCAGACGGTGATAACATGAAATTAAGATGTGCTCCCAGATTAGAGAACTAGCCAACGTACATAACCAATCTAGCAGCGAAGTCCGCCAAGATAAAGTGGCCATCTTGCGAAATGTCAAACTGTAGTGATTTAATCAGATTCTGTTCAATTAATATGCATGTCCCCTTGTCCTGTGTTCACTTGTGTTATTGACAGTGATATATTGAGCTCATTTTAGCGGAATATATCCCAGAGACACTAATTTTTCTGAAGGTTGCTTTTCCTGTCTCGTCCTTCCTCTGCCTGCGAGCTGTGCGTGATCCTACTCAACACCCCCATCTACCCCCGACTTACCCCACACTCAACCATCTCTCACCCCCACCCCAAATCATTCCTAGGATTAGGGCTTCATGTCAGAGCGGAGAGGGAACGATCTCGCGAAAGGGCACTGATATATATAGAGTGTTGAAATATAATTGTTTGTAACGTCATTTCACCCCCGTGTTAAGTCCCTGGGCATCCTGTTGGAGGAAGGTAGACAGCCGTGGATGACAGCAGCCCTGGGACTAGCCGTCCCGGGCCCGTAGAGACATTTCATCCCGCTTGTCTGGAAGCATTCAGCGGCTTAATGCCGCACAATTCCAATCAAATCCTACTCTGGAGGAACGTGGGTCTGCAAGCTCAGAAATAGTGTACCGCCAAACATTATGCGCCACTTCACGACGTTGCAAAACACTCGAGTGGATGTTGAGCCCTTACATGCACCCGTTTGGAGTTGTGTGAATTCATTCGCTGATGAATTGCAGTTTCCACTGCTGGGAAAGTGTGTATTTGTGTGCATGTGCTGTCACAGACAGCAGGCTGCTCGGTCACAACTGAGTGGGCTGTGCCATCCAGCCTCGGGGGCTACAGTACTCACCATTCCTAGATTGAAACATCCCGTGTCATTTCCTGCTTCGCTGGCTCCAGTCAGGGAAAAAGAGAGGGCTGAAATATGAATTGTGCTTGCCCTCCTTCAGAACTGATTATCGGCCGGGCCTTTCAAACGCCTCCCTGTTTCACGGTGGTCCCAGGAACAAGCCTCCAAAGAAGCCAAACGAGACAGCAATGGGATCAGCCACGTGTTGTACTTGTGTAGTCAGGCCATTGTTCCAGTCGAGCTCAAAAGGAGATGCTTGACTGAGTCCTTTTTACTATATTTCTCGCTGGATGTGTGTGGTTTTGTTGAGGTGGCCATGTGTTTGTATGTGTGTGTTCCTCTTGTCGTCAGCAATCGGACCAGGAGATAGCCTAAGATGAGGTTTCTACGAGGAACCCTTCTCTAATGGAACTATCCGTCAGCTGTCCGAGTTGCGTTCTGGCCCCTGCACCATAGGGTCTTTTCTTTAATGCTAAAGTGCAGGGTCTAAGCACTGCTAGTGGGGGCCATTTGTCAAAATATGTCTGGGGGAAACTTATTAGGCGTTTTTGCTGAGCTTGAAATGCATCCAGGTCTTTTGTGCTTTGGGTTGAGGGATATCTGTTTCCATGTGTTATGATTAAATAAAATGCTGTTGGTACTGGATTACATCTTGTGCTTTATGTTCTCAAGCTTATAATTTATGTATAATTGATTAAAGGCACATCAAAACTAAATGATCTTACTAGTATTTTGCCTATTATCTAGTCAAGTTGTACGTATATAAATTCCAAACTGACTGTGATGTAGTTTAAATAATGTAGTCCTTTAGGATTAGTAACGATAAATTATTATTGGTACTTCACACATTTTATGGTGGTCTCGAGCTTAATGTGGGAAAATGATAATGTTAGATATTTTATATTCAGTGTGAAATTACTGATAATGTTATTGATATTACAAATACAGTATATACTAATACTAACAGATACTAACTCAATACAATATATATATATACATATATATATATATATATATATATATATACAATGATGATGATGATCACCACCACCTTGATTATTATTAGTAATATTAATATACATTTCTAGCTTTATTGGGCATGGTTTATGGGTGGATCTTATTCCAAATATAAAATAAATTGTTTCTGTAATTTCAAAATGTAATGTTTTGCATCTAAAAATCACTCTTCTGGTTGACTTCACCAATCTCTTTTATTTTCAGTCTCTCCCCACAAATCACCATTATTTTATGAAACTCTCTTTTCATGATCCAATCGTTTCCAAACAGATAAATTCCCAGCCTATACCAATTTCCATCTAAATTTTGTCAGATTACATAAATAAGATGTGAGCTGTGGTTCACAATGACTTTAAACCCAAGGATCTTGAAGTATTTTTGGCCCATGTGCAGAACATCATGTCAACAAACTGTACAAAATGTTTGAATGATAACTACCACATAACATGCTCTCTAATGATGGATGTAATCATTTCAAATCAACTACCATCTCTGATGCTTGTAATTTTCTCTCTTGCCATATCCATATTCTTCTATTTGAGCACGTCTTTGTTCATGGCATGAAGGGGTGGAGGTGACTCATGCTACAGTCACTGACTGCTGTTATAATAATGCAGCATGAATGTCATTTCCAGAGAGCGAATCAGCAGCGGACCTGGTCCTCTGAGCCATGACACAAGCACTGCATATTACTGACCACAGCTAAGCAGCCACCGGTCAGGGCTTTACAATCTATTATTACACCACATCATAGAGTCCACCTGCTGATCCTACTACTCTAAAGCCGCTGGGTTTGAAAGACTGTAGAAAATTGGTTTTCAGCGCAACGTAAAGGTTGTATATTATCATCTGCTGCAATACGCACTGCATGCTGCGCTCAAGATAATCTTTTCCACTGGTCACAACAATGTAGATCCTAGAATGATCTAGAATCTTCATCTAAGGCACATTAGTGGTGGGAGATTTGAATAGTGTACACTGTTACACATATTTCTGGTTTGATTTTTCGAACCAAGATGTGAGTTGGTATTATTGTCTGTGGTAATTGACAGTGAGCCACAGATGCTGTGGATAGAGTGAAACATGTATTGAACCCGGAATATGAGCTGTGATATCATTGCTCAGAAAGTGTTTAGAAAGTGCTTTAAGCTTGCATGACATATGGCACAATATATTTAAAGTCAGAAGCTCTAAAGACACTTGGAAATTTTAAGCGTTCTAGAAACATCTGGGGTGTGAAGATACATATCTACACTGTTAGATTTGTTAACCATAATAAAACAGCATTGACAGGTTATCAGTTCTCAACACTGCCTCCAAGGACTCTCACTTCTTTTTGGTAACTCACTACAACTGAATTTGATGCATATGGTTCTGCGTCTTGAGAACTTTTGAGTGGAGATAAAAGATGTTCTATGCTCGAAAACAGACATAATTATAAACTACCATATATACAGTACACTAGGGTGACCATATTTTAGTTTTCCAAAAAGAGGACAGTAGGGGGGTGGGGACAGGGGCGGGGCTTCATCTAATAGCATACATAGCAAGGTTTTTATAATAAACAAAAAGAAAATTAGTAGAAATAATAGAAAAATAATAGGGAATGCTAGTGTTAGAGGGTCATTTTTAAATAAAAACTAAAACAAGTCAATATAACAGAAAAAGAATAGGTAATGCTAGTGTTAGAAGGTCATTATTTATAATAAATAAAAAGAAAATACGTAGAAAGAATAGAGAAAGAATGGAGAATGCTAGTGTTAGAGGCTCTCCTTTCTTTATAAATAAAACAAGTCGTTAGAATAGAAATAGAATAGAGAGTGTCAATGTTAGAGGGTCAAGTTTTTTAATAATAAAATTTAAATACACCGCATCCTGAGAGCGGCTCCCTGATGCGCCAAAATTATATACAATATGAGAATGTTTAAAGGAGTGTACACGAAAATGTTGCGGCAGCAATGGTCAGAAATTCAGCGGGAGCGGCATTAAGAAAACAGCCAAATCCCGGACATTTTGGGCAATTAAGAAATCCTGGCCGGACACATTTTTGTAGGTCCAAAAAGAGGACATGTCCGGGAAAAGAGGTCGCATGGTCACCCTACAGTACACACATACACACACACACACACACACACACACACACACACACACACACTT
>NW_015540842.1:1514610-1522359 GCF_001515605.1 Sinocyclocheilus anshuiensis | reverse complement strand
CGAGAATAAGGAGAGATGACTGACAAGACCATGCTGGAGTATTTGCTGCTCAACAGATCCTGAACTCATTGACAAATATCTGATCTTGTAAGATGTGCTCCCTTTACACAGAGTGCGTGTGATTGCGAAATCGAAAGTGAAAGTAAACAGCGCAAACGCTCATTCAAAAATATTTAAATACACCGCATCCTGAGAGCGGCTCCCTGATGCGCCAAAATTATATACAATATGAGAATGTTTAAAGGAGTGTACACGAAAATGTTGCGGCAGCAATGGTCAGAAATTCAGCGGGAGCGGGATTAAGAAAACAGCCAAATCCCGGACATTTTGGGCAATTAAGAAATCCTGGCCGGACACATTTTTGTAGGTCCAAAAAGAGGACATGTCCGGGAAAAGAGGTCGCATGGTCACCCTACAGTACACACATACACACACACACACACACACACACACACACACACACACACACTTTGTAGGAGGCTCACTCCTTCCCTGCAGTAATATGTTAATTAACCAACAAGGTTAAACATTTGCACTCAGTGTAAGTAGCCACTGCCACAATTTAATTAATGTATAAGGGAATAATTAAAAAAAAGTTGATATTTTTGTCAAGTTACAAGGTTATATGCATTTGTTTGAAGAAAAAAAAAAATCTTAAAAAGCCAGTTCCTCAATGACATTATCCTCCAGGAATTGACAGGATTGTTGGTGAGAGAACAACAGCAAAAACATCAGTAAGCATTAGTAATGCATTTGATGAATATGCCTGATATTTTATGACATTAGCTTGGTTTTTCACTGTAAAACATTCCATGTTTGATACATTTACAGTATTCACTTTATTTTTGAAGTAAAGTTTAAGTTAACCCCAATTGTAAACTAATTGTTAGTTCCTAAGCAATAGCTAACATTGGCTTGGTATTTCCATCCTGTTTTCTTTCCATCGAGACAGGAATGACCTAGATACCTTTTTAAGAAATCAAATGCTACTTTGTATATTTGTAATTTTCACTGCAGCTCTTTCTAATGCACAATGTTTTTGGTGAGCATTAAAAGGATAAAGAGATAGCACAGATAAAATGCGTTGTATGGATCTATGTTATGGTGTAAAGCCAGAACCTGTTTGCATTAGTATTATAGTCCTCAAAGATTTCCTCATTCTGTCCCATGTGATCTTTCTTGTTTGAGGAGTCCCTGATCAAAGCACCCTCTCTCAGATCTTCTTTATTAGATTTTACACTCGCTCCATAGGGGAGCAGGAAACAATACTAAACATGGCGCTTTGAGTGAACAGATATTTATTTTCCCACAGATCGATCAAACCAAGCGCAAGTGCAGCAGGCAAACCCGTCGCAAAATCAATAAGGCATTTTATAGACAGAAATCTGGGTTGATTTGTTCGTGTAAATGTACAATGTAAATTTAAGGATGTGAATCCTCTGAGGTTTGGCAGATTTGTGATGTGAATAAGTACGTCAAATCAACATGTTAATCCAAATATTGTGTGTCATAAAAACAAATATAGTTTGAAATATCATCTCGCGCTGAAGAAGGGGATGGCAGATCTGTCCTTTAATTGGCAGGGCAGAAGTTTGCTGTGGGAAGAGTTATGCTTGAATGAAATCTGGGCATGGCGCCAAACGAAGGGAAAAATCTTCTTCGTCTATTTCTTTCTCATTCTCTCCTCCTATGACAGCCGAGCTGTTCGCTCATCATTAGACAGGGCATGCTGAAGATTCCGAATTTGATTTTATTAACGTAGATATCTTCATTACGACAGCCTTGGTGCCTTGCAGTCGGGTGATAATGTACTTCCTCAGCATTGTGAGATTGTCATGAAAATCCCTGCCTTCTGTTCTATTCACCACTCAAGAGCATTCAGGTGTTTGTGGCACATTTCGCACAAAACCAACTGCTTCCTTACAGTAACGTTGGATCTGGATCGAAGCGCCTTTCTTTGCCCCAAATTAGGCAAGAAATAACCTCTTTGTCGTGTGATTGCCTCTTTGAGGGCATATTGTGCCAATTGTAAATTATCAGAGTTGTTTCTGGAAGCATATGCAAGGCCTCACGTTCAGTATTTTAACCAACCGTTCTTGAAAGCGGAGTTAGCGCAAAGATCTGGAACATTAATCTCACTAAAACTGTAGCGGAGGGTATTAGAATGTTCTCGTTTTCCTCTGAGGTCAAAAGAATTTGATTGAGGGCGGGAGACCCAGCAGGGTCCTGCAGCCCATGGCTGCAATCCCCCCCCCCTTGCCCTCAGGCTTGGCCTGGTCTGCATGAATGCCAGAGGTTAGGCTGCCATTTTCCTCCCTGTTGCTGTGTCGCCATGACAACGGATATAGAAATCACAGAAGAGACTTGGGCAGGAAGGAAAACAGACCTAGTGACACACGCTGGCACAGATGCATGCGATTCTTGTGTGGGCTTTGGGAAAGATGAAGTGGATGGGTAAATAAGAAGATAAAGCAGTGCTCAAACTGTTTTAGTGACGTTGGTGAGAAAACAATGTGTTCTGCGTCAGTGTGTTTTGTGCTCTTCGCTCTTTGGGCAAAGGTTTTGAAGAACGCGTTTGATCATCTTAGTCTACCAAGTTTGTAGCTCAATTTGTAAAGCGTGTGACTTGTACTGCCAAGATTCCCAGGGAACACACATACTGATAAAATGCATACATTGAGTACAAACGTAAGTGCTTTGGATAAAAGCTTCTACTAATGGTTTAAACCAAAACACTTGTCATACCAGGCGCCAACCTTATCAAGACCTTCTTAGTATTCCAAAGACGCAGTGTTGTGAGAGCCATACAAATGCTATGGCTACAGGCGTCCGTTTGTAAGTCTCAAACATGTCAAGAGAGTGTGGAAAAGTTGCACAAAGCATGGGAGGCCTCTACTGGCCAACAGAGTCCTCACACGTATGACATAGCCCTGGGAATAGGAATCTTTACGAGATCACCAACAGCTGGCGGTTTTTATGTGAATATCTACCAGTAGGATAATGGTACAGTAGATATCCTAGAAAGGACATGTGCTAATCAAGTCTAAGTCTTGTCAACACAAATGCTATTTGGTCCTATTAAAATTTCCTTGCACAACCCTGAGTATTTATTAGAATTAGTATTTATTTTTTTCCATGCCATTCCTTTCTCTTTTTTTAACTGTAATTATTTCATGACACTAAAAGGATGTTCCCCAAACAGTCAACTTCAACAACACTTTTTCGGAACAGTTCAATAAGCCTGTCAAAGACTTCACAGACTTCATTGAACAATAAAAATCGATACCATTAAACACATCTCAGAAACAAACGTAAGCTCCTCTCATGAGACCCCGTGAACTCCTATGTTTTTTTATATAAATATATATATATTTTACAGTTCTGTCAATAACACATTCTGGAGATCTTAAATACTTCATTACGTCTCAAAGCTCAAAATTCTCTCATGTTCCCCCTGCTCAAACCCTTCCACAAAACCTTTTGTTCTTTAGAACCTCCGTCCCACATTGTACACTTTAAAACCCAAGGATCGCACCATTGTGAGGTGTATCATACATCATATTGAGTATTATCTCTATAGCATTAACATAATCTACTCTTCATGGAACAGGGCAAAGGGTGAGCAGCCAATCAGGCGCTTTCTCAGTCGCTAACAATTTGCCTTAGCCTTTGTTTCCTGCGAGCATTCCAATTCATTCACAGATGTATAAGCAATTTTTAACCTTTGTTAGGCAGAGGTGGAAGTGCTTGACATAATCTTGCGGAAACAGACTCCACCGTCGGCCAGATGACAAGTCACATTAAGTCCTCCAGTTGAACTCGGGCACAAGAGAGCTAACCTCAAGTACGACCACAAACAAGCAAGACTCCACAGTATTGTCAGGCAGTCTTATTTAGTCACCATTCCCGGCCTGAAGGCAATGAAAGTAGGCAGAGGAGAATGTGATTAACTTGGAATAAAACTGCATTTAGTTCCACATTGTTCTAGCATACTGACTACGGTACATTTACTGAGATAATTACTACATACTGTAGTACCAACCTTTGCAGACATTCCCTCTTAGACTACTCCTGATATATAAATCACACTGTTGTATTTTTAGGTCCAATGTAGCAGATAAAATAATGTAGTAGTAATCACTATTTGCAGCAGAAGTGTGACTTTCCTTTTCAGACTAGTGTCTATTGAATTTCTAGTTTTGCTGTAGGAATTTGGTTGTTTTGTGGTTTGGTTTTAGGTCATTTGTTGTTAGGTATCCCAAAATGGAATTTGGTTTAGATGTTACTTTAATATTTATTTGAGTAACTCTGCATATCACATTCACTATACATGTCCTTTCTACGAGCCTTACCTTTGTGTCTAAAAGATGCCTGGCACATAACCCTAAAATCTAATTTATAAAGCACAGCTGGTATGTTCCCTTCTTGGATTAGGGCTCAAAGAATCTTTTGCGGCTGGATATAAATGGTCCAAAATGTATGGAAAAACCTTAAGACCTCTGAAATGGTTCTATGAAGATTAGGCTAAGCATAAAGTACTACTACATGTAGGTGACCTTGATGCTATCTGTAAACACATTGTTCTAGCATACTGACTACGGTACATTTACTGAGATAATTACTACATACTGTAGTACCAACCTTTGCAGACATTCCCTCTTAGACTACTCCTGATATATAAATCACACTGTTGTATTTTTAGGTCCAATGTAGCAGATAAAATAATGTAGTAGTAATCACTATTTGCAGCAGAAGTGTGACTTTCCTTTTCAGACTAGTGTCTATTGAATTTCTAGTTTTGCTGTAGGAATTTGGTTGTTTTGTGGTTTGGTTTTAGGTCATTTGTTGTTAGGTATCCCAAAATGGAATTTGGTTTAGATGTTACTTTAATATTTATTTGAGTAACTCTGCATATCACATTCACTATACATGTCCTTTCTACGAGCCTTACCTTTGTGTCTAAAAGATGCCTGGCACATAACCCTAAAATCTAATTTATAAAGCACAGCTGGTATGTTCCCTTCTTGGATTAGGGCTCAAAGAATCTTTTGCGGCTGGATATAAATGGTCCAAAATGTATGGAAAAACCTTAAGACCTCTGAAATGGTTCTATGAAGATTAGGCTAAGCATAAAGTACTACTACATGTAGGTGACCTTGATGCTATCTGTAAAAAAGATGGGAACCTTGCTGGGTAGCTTTTCCTCTTTCCTAAGATTTTACCAGTGACTTTTCGGCTTTGCTTTTGGGGCCAAAAATCAGATCCCCGTAGCATCTCATATAAACAAAGTATATGCTCACAAACAGGTACAATGCATCACAAAACAAAGTTCCCTTACAGAAAGTAAGACTAGTTTATGGTTGACTTGTGCCTAGGAAGATTACGGAAGCACCATCAACCTAAGGATTCCAAAGCCTTTGGAGCTGAGGTAATTTGCCCTTTCCTACCCACCTTCTTGCTCTCTCCGGCTCTTTCTTTGCCTTTCTCTCTCTCCATCTACTTTCAAATGCTATTCTCTATTAATCAGAGCTCACAGTTCAAACTGGTCTTCAACTTCCTCCCCAATCCGCATTAAGCCTGTCATTTCTGGCTATTATTTACTTTAATGGGCTTTGGCTGATCCCTGGCGCAGTGGCGGAGGGAGAGAATAATACAGCTGAGGATAGCGGGGCCTTAGACGGTGCGGCCACGACTTTGCCTGCAGATTAGCCGTGGCAGATGGGCTTTCCAGGGGCTTCCTGTGAGCAGGAGTGTTGATTGAGAGGGTATAATGAGAGAGGTGGTGTCCTCACAATGGAGCCAGCCACCTCACTACACCTCTTGCGTCTAAACAATCCCCCATTCCCGCTCTCTCTCTCAAGACTCCGGCCCCCCTCCCTCAGGTTCCTTTCTTTTTCTTTCATTCTCTCCCTTTTCCTCTCCCTCTCTTCCTCCAATTTTTCTTCCATGGAGGAAGTCAGAGTGCAGAAAGAGCACAAAGGCGACTGTAAATAAGCATGAGTCTTAATCCAGCATTAATTGGTCCTCTCTTAGACTGGGTGTGCACTTTTTGAGAAGTTTTTTGGGACTGCTGCAGGTTTTTGGAAGAATACCCTCTGCCTCTATTGTTTACCAAAAAAGCTGATATTTTTTGTTTTTGTTTTGTTTTTTTTTGCTTGAAAGTTGATAATTGTGTGGTTTATTCTTGAGTCTGAGGAATTAAATATTTTTCATTGTTGGTAGTGTTAGCTAAGGCACATTTTTACTTAATTTTTTGTTATATGTTGATGTTGTTTTTAAAAAAGGCGCCACAGAGCATGACGTCGTATCTTGTCCATTGCGGTGTCTGATGAAATTTTGTAAGCTAAAAGTCTTTAAACAAACCCGTGACCTAAACGTCAATGCAGAACTCACCCTGCGGATATTAATGACACCTCAAACTGTGCTGCTTGTTGAGGAGAGGTGTGCTATTGCTTTTTTAACTGATTGATTAAAGAAATTTTACAGTGGAAAATTAAATGGAAAATCCCCGTCATAGAGGGTGGACCCTCCCGGAACAACCTAGCAACCACAAAAACTCAACTCATGTTTTTATTTAAAAATGTCCCAAATATTTGCACATTGTTCTTTAAAACTATTATTATAATTGTCCTAAAATAAACATGTTAGAAGGCTTCTTAATATGTACCCAAATCCAAGGACAACGGTTAGGAAGTCAGACTATAAGGCAAAACCTGTCTTGTTTTGGGTCGTCCAATATCTCACCTCTCATTTGAAGGACTTTCATGGTATTTGTGGAAGCGAGACAGGCCTCTGAATTATTGAAGACCATGAAAGTGTCCAGGTCAAGTTTGTGTACAAGAGTTGATTTTTTATTATCGTGCGATGGGTTCCCTCTCTCTCTCTTCTCCACAGTCTGTTTCTACACAAGAGACGCCTTACAATCCAGTGGCACCAATTATCCCCCTCCTCTCTGCGCTTTTAGCAACTTTTTCAAAACTCTTTTCACTTGGTTCTTGTCAAGCAATGAAAGAAAAACTAACCACCATGTCAAGAGAACTCAGCTGCCTAGCAACTGGGCCACAGTTTAATTCTGATTTGTTTCAGGTCTTGAGTAATGGAATTGACAATGTTAAGCCAGTCACTAATGTTGTTTGTCACCTCTGAAATGCAAACAAAACTCTATTGTTTTCCAGGGTATTGGGCATGATTGATGTTTGGAGTCACAATGGCATCATTCATTTCGCCCCTGTGTTTTTGCGAGGATTGATGTCATATCTTTTCATGGCATATTAAATGTTTTGGAGGAGCATGAAACCGCGTCACTTTTCATCTTGTGGAGGCTCTGACGCATTCTTATAACTAGCAAAGTTTAATGATTCCATTCAAGTTGTGTCCATTTCACCAAGAAATAATTTAATAAGAACTGGGTCCCTCTGAGAGCCTCCGAGACACGGAGTAATCCGAAAAGAAAGGATAAAAGGGAACTCAGAGAATAAAGCCTTTAAGATGAAAGTTTTTCGCTTCTTTCTTTTCATGACACCCCTTCTTTGTTTGTCGGGCAACTTTTTGTAGGTTTTTGTTTTCGACACACTTTGCGTATAAATATTTTGATCAGAGAAGAAATATATATAAAAAATCTATCTATCTATCTATCTATAGTATGTGTGTGTGTGTGTGTGTAATGTTAATAATGTTGGTATTATGATTTTTTAAAATTAAATTATTACTATTATTATCATTATTATACTACATATTTATTTATTTAAT
>NW_015540842.1:1472786-1514511 GCF_001515605.1 Sinocyclocheilus anshuiensis | reverse complement strand
CCCCCTGAAAACTTTGTAGAAAATTAATTATTTTTCACAAATATTTCTGGCAAACATAGGCAGTGGCCAGTAGGGCTAGAAGGGCATGTGATAAACCATGATAAATCATCACGGTTCCTCCCACCATCACTACTGTATTCAAACTTAAAGCCATAGAACAAAAGTCATTTCAGCGCTTCTCACAACACAATATCTGACCACTCCTTGATATTTTCTAAAGGTATGTCCATTAGAATTTATTTTATTTGCTTGTTTGTTTATATTGCATGTCTCTCATTTTAGATATTACAGACATACATACGTACGTGAAACTTACAGAGCTATGTTTCAATTTTTGGCTTCAAGTGCTTCAAATAGAAGTTGGCCAGCGCCATTGAAACCTGGCATCTGTGAGACAAAATTGGGCACTTGCCAGACTTGTTATTCGATATTTTATTTCTAGATTTATGTTCTTGCTTTTTTAGTAGTATCTTGATTTGAGGATTGAACAAATATTAAGTGATACAGAGCCGAGTATCCAGACAGTTGATTGCTGGATATCTGAATGGCAGATTTGTATGATATGGAAACTGGCAATTTCTTCTGCTTCATAGAACATTTTTCAAAGGCCCAAATGGCACAATAAGAAAGCCATCCATCACAAAGAGAGGAAAATTAGCAGAAATAAATGGGGCTCTCTTTCTCATCCCCTCGCTGTCTCGCTGTACCCGGGAGAGGGACGTCGGAACAACAGGGTGGATGAGCGAGAATAGACAACAATAAACACGGTCACATCAAAGTCCCAGACGGTGGTATTGGAGCAGGCCTCGTGGGCGATGGGGGAAAAATAAATGTTAGAGCTACATGACACTCCCTGCAGCCTATTTTCCCCAACATCCTTCCTCTGTTTGGATGGTCTGCAGTTACCAGGTGAGTCCAAAGGCGGAAGCTCAGATTTATGTATGTGGGTTTTACTTCCCAACGTTCAAGCTGGTTTGCCACCACCTATGAGATCGTAACACGTAATCCACTGGGCAAATAATTTTCTGCCACCCTTGGTTAACACAGGCTAGGGTGATAAACCAACATCCCCTCTTATCTGAGTTGGACACAACAGACGCCTGTGTTGTTACACGGCTTTATTATTATTAATTGTCAGTGCCCGCATATCCCTTTGTTCGTTTTTGCATGCTGGAGTCTTCAAGAGAGTTTAGGTTTGCCATAGCAGCCCTTTGAAGGCTTGCGTGCGATATGCTATTGCTACATTTCTTAGCTGAAATAGAGCTTTTAAAATGTATCACACATATCAAAGATGATTTTAATTGCTTGTTTTGTGGTTTTGATTTCTTTTTGTTTGCCTTCAGTATTTTGTATGCAGGAAACATATTTTAATTTCTACGCTATCTGAGCACAAGCATACCATTTACACTTATGCCCAAAAATCACCAAGCTTTTTTTTTTATGAATTATTCTTATGGCATGAATGTATTCATCAATTACAATAGTGGATTATTACAGAACACTGAATGAATGAATGAATGAATGAATTAATGAATGAATGAATGAATGAATGAAAGAAAATGATATTCACCAAAAAGATTCAAAATGATTCTTTCAATTTGGTAAAGTTGGTTGTTTTTGTAGTCTACATTTTGTAAAAGGGCATTTAATCACCGACAACATCACAACAAATAAGGGCATTATGTTGTAAACATAAAATCTGGGCATTTTCTGAAGTGCTGCCCTCTCACTGTAACCTTACAGCACTGTTACCATCTGTCCTTTATGAGAGCATTTCTTCCTGTTTTCCATTTCCATACAGTATTGTGTGCAACCCTTTAGCCATTTACATAATTGCTGAAAGATTTTTGTCTAAAACTGATATCCAAGTGAATGTCACTGGATTGAATTAAAGCGTAAAACAACAGAAGAAAAGGGAAAAAAATATGTTTGTGAAATTAGTAGCGAAGCATATCTAATTTTTCTCTCGCTCTCTCTTTCTCTCTCCGTCTTGCATGGCCCTTAGTAACCTAATCAGGGCTGGCTTTATCTGGTAATCCACATTTAAACTTTAACCTGTAGGGGGGCTCTTTGTGCTAGTTAATGTAAGCATAAAGGCAGACCGGCCTGAATGACTAATCAGATTAATCATATTTCACAAGACTAAAGAGCTTCTCTAAAAGGCGGAAGAATTAGGCCTACATCCATCTGAGGGTGATGGGGGAAAGAAGGGGAAAAAAACTCAAACAAAACAATTGTATCCTTGACGAAATGATGGCTTGGAATAATTTAATGTTCAAAAGGCAAGTTTTTAATCAGCTCAGCTGTCTAAAGCTTTACATACTCAGGGCTTTTAGGTCATATTAGACAATAACGCTAGCAAATGACAAAACAGAGTCTGGGATCAATATGCGTGTTTTGACCCCAGAGGAAATGGGTTGTATAAGAAGCTAGTACAAATTATACAGTCTAACTGACTTTATCTATGTTTTAGAGTTACTGATGTTAGCTAATGCTACCAGTTAAAACTGTAGGAGAAAAACGGCCAGTATGCATGCTGAAGTGGTGGGTGTCGTTTCTTCCAACTCTGTTTACTGATGAATATTCATGCTGGTGTAAATGTGAGCTTCTTAAACTCTGCATTATTTATGACAACACACATGTTTCACTTTGTCAGAGGGTAAAGTCAATTACCTGTCAAAACGGCAAATGCTAAATGGTGCAATTCACGTGAGAGTGCTATATAAAGAGCTGTGTGTAATTTTTAGCTGTTTTCCCTGTGTGTCAAACATCTGTTGACAGAGCGATGTGCATTCTCTAAGAAGGAAGTTTTGTCTTTAAGTAAGAAATAATGTGGCAAGAGTAAAGACTCTGCATCTGTACTCCTCTGAGCAATATTATTAAGAAAAATAGAGGAACATGAATGTGCTGTTGTATTTTTTTTTTGAATGCCACAAATGATCTGTAATTTATCACAAATGAGGGGAAAGGCTGTATTTAAACGATCTAATTGCAACCGAAGTGCTTTTCCTGGAACTGTACGTAGAGACACCAGCAATATGAAAAACACAGGCTTTGAGTCCAGGCCATAGGTACAGAATAGCATGTCACTTTTCTACCGTCATCATATCAGCTATGATTTTCATTCCATTAGGGTATGGCACATGCTATCAGGGTTATCATATCAAGCAGTCAAGCATGTAGTCCTCATCTTTTCACATGCAGTAGATTCTCTGACAATTGTTCTCGTCTCCTGACTGCAGAATGTACATGACTTAGGCCCAAGACATCTACTCTTCTCCTTTTATTATTTTTTTCCCCCTCTGGGATTTATGTGAAGTTTTATGTATGAATAAAGAGACACTTTCATGTCTTGTTGCAATTTAAAAAAAATATATATAATAAATAAATAAAATGTAAAAGTATGGCATTTTATACAACTTTTGTTGCTTTTAAGCAGTTGAGTTTTATTCAAATACAATGTTTTATTGTGTATATTTTATTTATATTATAATTAATTGTATTTTATTGGCAACAGTATTGAACATATGATTTAAGTGAATTGCACATTTTAAATTCAAGTTCAATTTCATTATTATTTTGTTATTGTGCATCCGTGTTGTTAACTTGATTAAATATACTGTCAGGAATTCATGCTTTGTAATATACAAGGAATTAGATGAATCTCTTATGCTTATTAATTCTCTGAAACATGACACAGGGAGCAGGTTAGCAGAGGTCAAGTGTGGTCTAAACAGTCAGGGTTGCACAGTCAGGTTGTTAGTTATACAAACGCACTGGTTCACTCCTTCACAACAAGGGTAATGTCCACCTCCCAGCGGCTCTTAACTAGGGTTTGACTCCATCTAGTGGTTCACTGAGCTTCCTTCAGTCCTGAGTAACTCCATGACCACCAGGCCTTCACAGAACACACACGCCATCATTGACACATGCTCACAAGAACATAATGCCCTTTATATGCTGTAATCCTGTGTTCAACATCTACAGTAAATTCCAATTAAAATCCAATTAGGAGTAAATTGTATACTTAGAGATTTACAGAAGACCTTCGGCTTTGACAAAAAGAGGGGATCAAAACTATTTTAGGAGGTTAGCCTTGTGATGAAATGATGGGCTATCTACATGAACATGTGAGCTTAGCCCATCCTCCAAATCTTGCTATTATCCTAATTCACAAAAATAAAGTTGTCGCTGTCATTCCGATTTTCTCTACTTTTCAAAATTGGAATGAAGTTGCCTCCTTCTCTGTTAATCGAGCAGATTACTTTATGTAAAGAAACAATCTGGAAGATTTTCCGTCATAATCGTGTAATTGACCCCCTCTCTTTGACAGGGCAATTTCCACACTTATTAAGGTTCTGACACACTTGAAGTAATCGTATTAGTGCTTTCTATAAATTAGCCTAATATTGTGTATTAGCATGTGTGCACTTCATGGTAATGGAAGGCCATCGTACCCAACGTGTGATGTCTCTATCATCCGTATTCTGAGGAAGAAAATGACGTGGCGGGGAACAAAAATAAGCACAGGCCTCTGGACTTAGTCAATCATAAAATTACTCATCACCTTCCCCTCATCTTAAAAAGACGCCCGCGTCGCACCGCAGCACGGGTCCACAAACAAACCATCGCAAAAGCAACGATGACGTGAGCACGCTAGGCTAGTAAAGAAATCTCGAATTTCATTACATCAAGGTAAAAAGCATCACCGTCAGACCCCTGGATCCTAGGGCCTCTTGAGCGAAACCTTCGAAGCATTTCAAACTTTTTTTTTCCAGCCCTTAGTGATGCTTAACAGGCTTGACATTTCGCCCAGCCAACGTCTGTAAACACTGCAAAGGTAGAGAGGACGAAGTTGCAGTGTAATAACTCACTAGTGCAAAATGAGACCGCTCGCTGGGCATGCCGGAGGGAAGAAACAGCGCGGCCCTCCTCGCGCCGCTCCCCTCTGGCGAGGAATGCTCACTCTAGAAACTAGCTTCTAGTTAGGGTTCTGCCACATCCTGGTACTTTTATCTACGACCTTCGACCCCGGGCACATCTGGAAACTTAGTTGGAGTCCAAAAGATGAGGATGTTTTCTTTACTTTTCTTCAAACCTTTTATAGAAGACAGCAATGTTTTCTTATTTTCCTCAACAGTGTGGTCTGTCTCAAAGTGCGAGCGTGTAAAAATGGCTGCACTCGTTATGAACTCCTGCATATGGAGTGTTTGGGCCGAGAGTGCATGCGGGACGGTCTAAGACAGAGAAGACCACATCGTTGGCCCAGGGCTATATGGTTCTTAAGATCTCAGAAGGGCAGATAAACATCTCAGTGAGGTTTAAGGTCCAGGAATACAAGGCCTATGAGGCTTTGAAGCGCTATGATGGTCTTGCTTAATAGACACAGCGCGCATGGCCAAGGCAAACACTCCATTGTAGGATATTTTGAGGTTACACATAGAATTACATCTGTGATCAAACACATCGGCTGTTTATTTAGTTAGCTCATGGAGATGAACTGAACCCTCTTGATGTTAACCGGTACAAGATGGTTCCATAACTGCCTAGAGGCCTTCTTTTATTCAGACCTTTCTATCCCAGCAAACTGGGATTGGTTTGTTTGTTCTGAATAACTTGGAAACTCAAAAACCACCGACGCAAAGTTTGTGTGTTTTGAGTCAATTAATGGACTGCCCCCAAACCCTTCTTTGGCTATCTAATATAATCAGTAAATAATAATCAGCTTAATTTATACTTTTCTGCGTAAAAAATACTGACACTGTTGTAAAGGCTATTTTAATTATAAGTTTTGACCATGTGGGTCTATAATTGTAAACTATTTCACTGTTAAAACAAAATTTAAAAACAAGAAGAACTGTGGTTCGTCGCTTTTCATGTGGGTTAGAGCTCTTTCTCTCTAAAAAACCACCGACGCAAGTTTTTGGATTTGTGGTAACTTGTAAACACACCAAAGTACACAATGGGGTGCATTTGAGAGTAGGTGAACGCGTGGCCTCTTGAACCGAATCTGTTTTGGCACGTCTTGAGAGACCTGTTGGAGCCATGCTTAATGACAGGATCTGAAAATGGAATCATGGAGACAGATGAAATGATCGTAGCGGTGCAGGTGATCAATCATATCTCATTTTGTGGTGTTGGTTTGGGCTGAGGTTTGGATGGAAAAGGAGAGGTGGATGTGGGAAAACCATGACTAGAAGATCACCATGATGGCCATCCAAAGGATGTGGAATCCTCTTTAGCCAACACAACTGATTTTTTCTATGGGCTTCACGCAGAGCGGACCAAGGCCGTAACTGCAGTCTTGTTTGACAGAGGTGACATTTACTAGTCGTTTCTCTCATGCTGGTCTTCCATGATTCTCACATTTCTGTTTCTCTGCTTCATGTTACGGCATTTCTCCTTTGCTTTTACAGTGCTCAGAATTCAAGCTGGGTGTAGCGACAAAGTTCACTCTCAGAGTTTCTACAGACATCAGATGTAGGTCTCTGGGGTTGTTTGATTCACTTGAAGGTCCTCGAGGGAGTATCTACACCTGTCTTTCAGAGTCTAAGCAAGATTATCTCATAGGTCTTGTTATGCCTTGGAGGGCTAGTGTGCTCATATTGAGTCTCAGACGTATTTAGTTGTGGGAGAAGACGCTGTAATTCCCTTGGATATTCAAACCACTTCAGGCCTAGTGTGCCCACAAAAGCTTTAAAGGGGAAGTGAATGGAACCCCTAAACGTATTTAGTTTTTATCATGAGCCTGACACCTTTATGTAGGATTACGCATATAAATTTTACTTATCCAGTTTAAGGAATTGAATCAGTTGATGGTTTAGAAAAATAGTCTTTTATTACTGAATTAGTAAGCATGTCCTCGACATCATTGTTTCTTGTGGTAGTTTGTGTGTTTTGAGTCAATTAATGGACTGCCCCCAAACCCTTCTTTGGCTATCTAATATAATCAGTAAATAATAATCAGCTTAATTTATACTTTTCTGTGTAAAAAATACTGACACTGTTGTAAAGGCTATTTTAATTATAAGTTTTGACCATGTGGGTCTATAATTGTGAACTATTTCACTGTTAAAACGAAATTTAACAACAAGAAGAACTGTGGTTCGTCGCTTTTCATGTGGGTTAGAGCTCTTTCTCTCTAAATTGGACTGTTCTTAGGCAGAATTGCCTGCAAAATAGACGTTACTGTTTTGATGGAATTAAAAAAAAAAAAAAAGAACCATAAATTCAGTGTTACTCTTTAAATTGAAATTATAAAACCCCACATTTTCAATTAAAGGAATAGTTCACCCCGAAATTAAAATTTGCTGAACATTTACTCACTAAGGCCACCCAAGATGTATGCAACGTGGCCTGATCTGAGTTTGTTTCTCACCAGTGGAATTTCTGCAGTGAATGGGTACCGTCAGAATGAGAGTTCAAACAGCTGATAAAATATCACAATAATCCACAAGTAATCCATACCACTCCAGTCCAGAAATTAACGTCTTGTGAAGCGAAAATCTATGTGTTAGTAAGAAACCAACCCATCATTAAGGCATTTTAACTTTAACCCGTTGCTTTTCCCCAACTGTTGTTTCCATCCAAATTTTCATTTTTGGGTGAGCTATTTATTTATTTTTTATTTGCATTGCTGTTTATTCAGTCTGTTTACTTTTTTATTTTCAATAATAGGTAGCATATAAAACATAATAAAGTTTTATTTTAAGGTAGAACACAAGTCATCAGGGCAGTTATTTGAGATTTGACTTACTAGTCATATGGAGCGTAGCATCCTGGAGATGTTGTCCGACATGAGTTCCGCTCCGACTCTATGTGACACAATGTGTAATCAAATATTTGATATGGACTACTGTGATATCCTGCTTGTTTTGCTTTCTTTGCAGTCTTTTGTGGGTTTAACAGCAAGGACAACTGGAGTCTGATACATGCTGGATGAAGATTGTATGATTTCAATTGGACGAAAGCATTTACATGACATTTTAAAAAAGCTGACTAAAAACTGAACATTTATATGCATGTATTTTAATTCTGTGCACGTTCTCTTTCAGGCTTTGTCACTTGCAGTCACAAATCTCTTTTATTGCATGGATTAATCTGATATGTTGAGGCAAAGTGATTTGTTCAATATCCAAAAGTGACGTGATGCATGACACAGAGCCTTGCGTGATGTTTCTGGTTTCCCAGATGTATGATTCATTACCTGGTAGTAAGTCCTGGTACATTTGACATATCGTTAAGCTTTAGGTTTTTACTCCAGTTTAAATAGCTTCGGTTTCCTCTGCGAACACCCTTCCCTGTAAAATAAATAACTATATTTAATGAGATATGAAATGCATACAAATGTCTACTGTCTTCACGGTTAATTGCAACTTGTCACCCAAAGCATTTGTTGATGTATTGCTTATGCTGGTAGGTTTTTCCATCTTCAGAGTTTCACTCCTTATATCTACAATTTATTCAGTGTTTCACTTGCAGATATAACTAAAGCTGTGGCAAATTTCAGAATTCACTATTTAGGTATTCTAAAAGCATATGCATTAATAATAAACATTTGCAGTTCTATATATTTGATTGTTCTACAAGATGATTGCTGTTTTATCTTCACAGAAGACCCTGTAAAAAGCATCTATTATTTGATGAAATGAAGAAATTTGTGTCAAACTTTCCAATTCAGGTAACATGCATCATTCATTCAGGTTTAATAAAAAAAATGGCACAGGATAAAAATGCTAATTGTAAAATTATGCTCACTTTTCCAACTGTTGTTCCCAAAGGTTCTTGTTGACTGTTTCCTCTGTCTGTGTATATATATATATATATATATATATATATATATATACACACAAATAATGACTGTCAAGAACTCTCAATACCAGATGAGATGTTCATTCATATGAATAACAGTGCAATAATACTTACATCTTCACAAGCAAGTGTTTAACAGAGCGACTGGTATCTCCAAGCTGCTCGGACTTGGTGCCGTATGATCAAACTGGCGTCCAATGGCTTTTGCCAAGCTGCGTAAATGAGCTGCTAAAATTGCCTATTGAAGCCAATACATAAAAAAACAAGAGAAACAGAGGAAGACCAACAGACCGGGCTCTTTCCACAGATAAGAGCAATTCCCCTAAAGACAGAGGAAAAAAAAGAAAAAAAACACACCAAAATCAAGGACTCCTTGGTGTTGTATTTATTATAGACCCCCCACTCTACCTCTAGCGTATGGCACGCTCAATGAAGCAAAGACAAGCTTCAGATCAGGCCAAGTCGCATATCTGTGTCCGCATAGATTAGAGGAGGTCATGCCATGCTAATGAGAATCACCGCTATCAGCTGATAGCAAAAACAACTAGCTAATTGCTACACTTGTTTACAAGAAAGTTCGTCCTGAATCAAAAGGTTAATTATATCTGAAACAGACGTCTTAATTTGCGATCAGACCCCATATCTTTGGTTCGTCAAGCGTTTATCTCGCTCATTCTCCTGTCTTGGTCTTTTTCGTGTTTTGTTTCAGACTTTTTCTTCCTCTCCCTCAAAGGAACATGGTGACAAAAAGGCAACATCCAGTTATGGCTGCCTGCATGTTTCTTGATAAGCTCCAGGCACTGACACCAGCCTATTACTTTCATTCTCAGGAAGTGCCATAATTAGCAAGCACCATCAGGCAAAAAGTTAATGCCACAGAGGACGTATTCTTCTCAAAGTTTTTCTCACCCCGAAGGTTTCCCATAGCTCAGGCAATCTGTTAACTCACCCTGAAATTAAATTTGTTTAGTTGCTGTGGAACATCAACAATGGCACAGAAAAAAAATTTACAATATGTTAGCTAATTATGCTAATGCTCAATTGTTCTCGTGTGGTGATATGTCGACTCGGGGAACGGAGGCGTTTCACTTCCACGTTGTCATGCGTTGGCTGTAGGCCAGGACTCTATGCTCTCTCCGTTGTTCTTCACCTGAAGGCAATTGTCTCATTCATTCTGCCAAAGTCATTACTGTGCGTGAGGAAGAAGATAAACATTGTTGTAGATGCCCAAGTTTCCACAAATGAGATTCTTCCAGCCAGATCGCTCTAGCTATCCTTGGCGGTCTAAGCTGAGACATGGATCTTGATATTTCGATGTGTTCATGCATTATTGGTTGGTTCATGGAAAATAAGACATACCACCATCAACGGGAATGCTGGGAATGAATGATGCTTTGCAGCATTACTTGTGCTTTTGTGTAAGGCTGCGCTTTGGTAGTAAACGTTATTCATTTTAACTTGGTTATTTACAATGTCGCAATTCCTGATAAGTAAAAATACAATTTTGAATGTAACCATTTTTGAATGTATTGAATGTAACCATTTTTGTAAATTCCCTGCTAATACCTGGTGTTTGTGCTGTTGTTTTTAAAAAAAAAAAAAAAAAAGTGATTTTGATGATGCCATTTTTTGTTGTTGTTGTTCTGAGGTCTATGGGCAGATGAGAAAACTATAAATTGATAAAAATTTAAATTCTAAAGAAACATATTTTAAAATATTTGACTGTTTTAATTTATTATTTATTTTTAAAAATATATAATAATAGTTGTGATTGATTATTTTTGCACATATAGCCGTATACACTCCATAAATAATTTTTATGTTTGCTTAATGTTGTTCTCCCTTTGGTCTTTGACCGAAACGTTGCTATTCTTAACTTTTTTGAATAAAGGGAGAATAACAATGTGCAGATCTTTTTTCGATTATTTGATGTACCTTTTGATCTTGCACCTGGCCAAGACTTTTTCGGATGTGCGTACTTTGACCCCTTTCTTTATGTTTACTTAATGGCCATACTGTGATAAAAGTGAAGAAAAAAAAAAAAACATAATACACTATTTAATAAAGTTAATACAGTTAATATGCTATTGTTGACCTTTACAAAATTCTGATTTTTTTTTTTTTGCATTTCAACCAAATTTTTCATTTACTATTGATTGATTGATTGATTGATTGAATAAATGGGGTAATCAGTGTTTTGGTTCCTTATATGAAGGTAACTAAGGTTCCTAAAAAACAAACTTGGTATATTTCATAAGGAGGCATTTGATACTAAATTCCTCGTCCACACTTTTAAGTTCTGTGATGACAAAACATCAGTCCATATGAGCTGGAAAGCAGTAGACCTATGCATTTTTGGACACAATATGAATAGGGGACTTGATATCCAGTTTGACACAAGGAGCAACTCTGTTTCTGTATCTATGCATAATCAAGTATTTGCTAACTGAATATTGCAAGAACAAACCCGTCAGTGTGCTGGTGCATGGTCTAAAGCACAGATTTGAAAGGAGTGAACTTATTGTCCAGACTGGTGTCTTAGTGGAGACATCTGTTCACTGGTGTAAATTACATGTCACACTCAATGACAATTTTAAATAGAGACCGCAGGACGTACGGCTGAAAAAAGTCACTCACAGTATATCCAGCAGCTTAAGTGTTGGAAAAGCCCAGCTGAAACATCACTGTTCCAGAAGCCCCAAATCACTCGCTCATTCTTGAGCTAGATGTAGCGTCAGCGCTGTTATGTGTTTCTAACCCGGTCATTGATGCTACAGCCCCTCTTTCCTCCACAAACGGGGTGAAATGGTTGAGAGAAATCCGAACGAGCCGCAGTAAAACCCGAGCATCCAAGCTCGCTGTATCTACGGCCGGCCTTAACGATTCTCTGCAGGGCCTCCTATGGTTCAAGTCCATATTTATGTTGGCAATATATGCAAAAGAATTAAGCCCATAAAATCTCACGGCCACACAAAGCTCTCATTAAATTGGAGGGGCCTCTATTCACTATGACCCCGTTTATTTATGCTGTGTGGATAGAGACGAAAATCCTCATCGCTTTTAGCCATTCTCTTCTGCTTTCAGACAATTTTTTTTTTCCAAGCGTCACTGTACCCACAATCAATAGACTGGATTTATAGCGGCAAAATATGCCCTTTTGTTTTGATTGCAGTTGAGTGATGCTGTGTCAATATCAGGGATTGTTTTTCTGCTCGTTTCTGAGAGCACAAGAAAGAATTGGGAGCACGGGCGCCTGTGTTGTCTGTTGTATGTGTCCATAATGCAACGATGACCCACTGTGTAACAATAAAGACATAAAAGCATTGCTATTTATTTTCCATTAAATCAGATTATTCATTGATCCAACAATGATGCAATATTTTCTTGCTAAAAAAAACATTTCATTTTATTACAACACACCAATTGCTGAACTACTGCTCTTGTTTGAAAACGGCGTGCACATGAAGTATATTCCAGTCTGCACCTGCTTTAAAATTTACCATGTTGACATTAATGGTCATTATGAAATGAAAAGTGAGGCCAAGCTCTTTAAGTGTGGGAATCATTCGTTCACAAGGAGAAAATGAGTGCTGTACCAGCAATGACCTTTGACCCCAGCATATAAGCCGCCTGCAGTTACAGAAGATGGAGAGTTTAAAGGACAAAGGGCAAGTCTGACAGTGTCATGCATCATTTTTATTTTTCTGTGTTCTCAAAGTGGCAATGTGTAGCCTATAATGTAAACAAGCCTCTCCACATAGCGTGCAGTTGAATGTGAGTGTGTTTTCATTTGTGGCATAAATGGAACACAACAAAGCTGAAATATTTTCAATTTAACATGGGCCTGGTTTCACAGACAGGGCTTAGACTAAGCCAGGATTAGGCCATAGTTCAATTAGGACATTTAAGTAATTTTCATTAACATGCCTTAGAAAAAAAAAACATTACTGGTGTGCATCTTGAGACAAAACAAAGGCACTGATATTTCAAAGATCAGTTAGTGCAAGTTTCTTTCAGTTGAAACAGTTCAGAACTGCATTTTAGTCTGGGGCTGCTCTTAAGCCTTGTCTGTGAAACCGGGGGATGGAGTCTTAAAAATGAAGCACTCATGGCATGAGATGCAACAAAACAATATCAATCAGCTAGTTTTTTTTTTTTTTTTTACACAAAAAAAAAAACAACACAATACAACAACACATACTGTTTGAATGCACCCTTAGCCATGTATAAAATCATATTAAATATTAAATATTATCAGTTTTCTTTGTAAATTAGTATGGTGTTTGTTGGCTGTGAAGAGGTGTCTCATTAAAGTATTTAATGAAATTGTTGTTGAACATCCCAATGAGCAATAAAGAACTGTCCTATAGTACTACATGTTAGCAATTAGCTACTTCCTCTGGGTAACAGTCTATCATTGCAGCCTTTGTGTAATAAGATGGTTTTAATATTTAACTCTAACTTAATCAGTTCTGTTATAGTTACTGTTTAAAGCCTAAAGTGAATTCTGGTTTAAAGCTACTTAAAGTACTCAAACCTATTACTGTAGATTTCACATTCATACTTGTCATTCGTGATTAATTTACTCTGCAATCAAAAGTGTTTGATAATGGACTTTAGAAGTGAATTAAGAAATTTAAGAAAGCAAAAACTGAAGTCGCTTTTAGGCTGTTTGTTAGCTTTGAGACCATCGATTTGCTAGTGTACTCCAAAATGTTTACTTTTCAGCAGATACACTTTTTACATTTAGTCTTTCTCTCCTGATGAGAATGGACCAAAAATATTGATGGCTTATCTCTAACTTAACAGATAAAAAAAAAAAAAAAATAAGAAAGAAAACAGCGAGTGTTGTTGTTAAGCTGAAAGAAGGCAGGGCACAGTTTACTCTGTCAATCACTGCCACCTTTCCAATCATGTGACATGCTTGAGCCAACCAATCTGTGTTTTACAGCCTGACTCCGCACACTCTGGACATGTCTGTCTTCTAAATCTCTCTCATGTTCAAAAACAACTGTGATCTGTGGAAACGTTAGCCATGTCTTGCACATACACACACAGGCACACACACTCACCTCTAAAGAGAGCTCTCAGCTTCAGCGGGCGGTCTGAGCGCTCCTCGTAAAACAAACAAAAATCTCGCTGAACGTTTTACCTGCTCGCCTCGGCAAAAGCTGCAGAGATGCAGAGGAGGACTGAAAACATTTGCTATCTCCCACTGGGCAGGAAAAGGGCATAAAACTGAGAATATTATCAAATAAAAAAGTGAAATAAAATCACAAAATAAAATTTTACATACTGCTGATACATGATACAGTACATTAAAACTAATGCAGATGCCGCAAAGTCTTTTTTTTTTTACTCTATAGTATTGCTTGTTATTTGTAATGTCCCACTGTGTTGCAAACTGAGGAGATCAAACACCATCTTCTTTCATAAGCAGCGGTAGATAGTCTGATGTATATGTCAACTGGTTTGTGTAAGTTGGGTCAAATAAATTAAATAATAAAACAATTTTTCTCACCCCCATGTGACATTTTAGGTCAAAATATTATTCAAAATATAAGTATTTTATTGATAATTATAATTATAAAATAATGTTATTTTAACAATTTCAGTTTTATTTTTTTTTTATTATTTTACACATTCTACAAATTTGTTTTGGTCTTTTATCTCTTCACCCTAATTGAGATTCATTCATTCAAAAACCCTCAATGGTTTTGTGCCAGAATCTATTCAAAAACATTTTAAGTTCTACAATTTTATGTTCTCTTTACAAATAAATTACCCCCCACCCCCACCCCCTAAATAGTGTTTTAGGTTTTGTTGTGAGTATCTTGCATAGCTAACTACTAATCTAAATGAGTAGCCTGACTAACTTAAGTTCAATCATGACAACTCTCAGAAGATTTTAGCATGGTGATGGATATGACAATGTTATTTTATGTTCTCTATACAAATAAATTACCCCCCACCCCCACCCCCTAAATAGTGTTTTAGGTTTTGTTGTGAGTATCTTGCATAGCTAACTACTAATCTAAATGAGTAGCCTGACTAACTTAAGTTCAATCATGACAACTCTCGGCTCAAATATTCAGTCACAGCAATTTACATTTTTGAGTGAAATAATCTTTTAAATTGTGAAGTAGCCTATATTTGTAAAATACAATTGTAAGTATACATCTTGGCAATATTGCCTGTACAAAAATGAACAAAAAAATTATAGTTCAATTAAAAAAATATTGTGTACAGATTGTATTGCAATAATGAGAATTAAATCATGACAACTCTCTGAAGATTTTAGAATGGTGATGGATATGACAATGTTAATGTATTTGGTCTTGGTGGAATAGATCTGCTACGCTGCTGCTGTTGGTTATTGCTGTAGTTGTAGAGCATTGCTGCTGCTGCAAGCAAGTATGGGAACTTGCTACTGCCAATGCATATGGCAATACAGTGCTTAAATAGTTCTTAAATATGAGTATGAGCAGATCTACACAGGTGGAACTGGGGAAGGTGGAGGGTTTCAGAGTAACTCTGAAAGCGCGCTGCAGGAATCTCAAGTGAATGCTAGCCAGCCATATAAATGCAAGGCAGTAAGCTCATTGGCTGCATATGCAGCATGACCCAATCAGCTTGTGCCAAGTCGTTTAACTCTCTGAATAGCATCTGTTATGTTAACAACCCGTCAGCCTGCGCCATCTAGAGTTTCATGACTGAACTATATTTTAACTCTAAACAAGTATAACTACTTTTAATTATGAATATTTTCATAGTAGCATCAACATAAGCACACAAGGCAATCCCTGCAAACTATAGCCTGTAGTCTAGTGTCACATTTCTAAATGAATTAGAAAAATAAAAGGAGAGAAAGCTGTCATTTAATTAGGATAATCTTCTTCTTATTTAATCCAGAATACCATGGTGTCCAGCTGCGTCATTCCTGACAGGCAAAAATGTTATAGCCTCAGCAGTTTCTGTCTTCACAAACAGGAGGAGGGCATGATAGAGAGAGAGTGGCAATATATTTCCAATTTGCTATTGAAAACACAGTTTACAGAAATAGATGAGTTTCAAATTAGAGGCAAATAGACAACCTATTTACAGCACGGCATGACAGCGAGCAGATTGCTCATAGTGAGATTTGCCTATCACCATGGCTGGTTAATATTTCAGAGCTGTTAACCTCGGCTGTGTGTGAAGCAACTTTAGACTGACAAAATCTGCGAACGGTCTCCCATTGTTACAATATCTACATTTCCAAAATAAAGTTTTTTTTTTTTTCATGTGCTGTTGGGGATGTGGTTCCTAGTGGCCATCAGATGAGACACAGTCTGTGGTGCTGGGTTCGGAGAGGTGGGGCGCAGTCATGTGCACGTTGGAGGCATTTGATTGGCCTGCCAGGAAGTCAGTGGGAAACTCTGATTTTAATTTCTGTGTTACAGCTGTGAGCTGCATGACAAAACTTCACTACCTGCATGCATTTTGAAATAAGGATGCTTTTCATTTAATTTTTATATCTAGCCCACTGACATGATACAATTATATTTTATTTACCAGATGTCTCAAATGCTCATATTCAGTGAAACTGTTCAGTACTGTGTGACATTAAATCTATTAGATATTGTTTTGTAAGTTACTTAGGTAAGTTACAGTAGCTACTGCATAAGGTATCACAAAAAAACTATACTTTTACATGATTTATTAATGTAGGTTAAAGTTCATTTTTACAAAAAAAATAATACATTTTTAACATTTCAAAATGTATAAACAATGCGGTAACACTTTACTTGAAGGGGTGTGCATAAGACTGACATGACACCTTCATAATCATGACATGACACATGTCATGAATATGAAGGAGGTTTTATGCATGTTTATGACAACTGTAGGTTTCATGTCATGAATATGAAGGTGTCATGTCAGTCTTATGCACACCCCTTCAAGTAAAGTGTAACCAACAATGCATATACAAAATGATATAGCCTATTTACAAATTAAAAGGAATATTTAATAGTTATTTAACTAGCCTTAGCTAGTCTTCACGTAACTATCGATAACACAATGGTATTAGAAGCTTGACTGCCATCTATTAACATTATTCAGCATAACGTCCGAGTTTTATGTAAATTACACCGATATGTTACTAGTGAGTTTTAGAAAGCATTTTACATAATAATTAACTCCCTTAGGCCTATGTGTGCAACACAAAAGAAACAACTTGGTCATCACTACTCACATCATCACTTTCTCCCTCACTGTACCGATGTTTACACTTGTATTTTGTCGGGTTTTCTTCAGGCTTCTGAACTTTTCTGCTTCTTCTCCGTACAGGTATTGATTCTCCTGTTGTCTCCGGTGGTAAAACATGATAACAAACTTGTTACATTGTCTAATTTTCGCTAGAATAATCTAGAGAGATATCTACAGAGTATCTACAGAGATTGGCGGCAACCGTTGAACGCGACGATTCTGTCCGACGTGTAGTGAAATACCGCAGGTCATGTGATTTCAAAATGCACGCCATTGATCCACGCCATATATAACTACACACTTTTTACACTAAACTACATGAGTAGGCTAGTTTTCATCTCATGTGAGTGTATGCCATTCAGATGACTTTTCACAAAAACGCAATTTATTTCTTAATGTGTAAAACTTTAAATTAGCACCATACTTACTGCACATTTAATGTAGCCTAAGATATAAAGATAAGATGTTCGTTGTTGTTTCATGATAACTAATGCAAAATGTAAATTCCTAATTTTAATTTAGTACATCATCTTCCAATACTGAATTTATTCATTTTATAATGAATATTAAAGTAAGTAGTATAAGCCTGTTGTAATCAAATTCAGTCACATTGCAAGTAACCTTAGTTTACTAGCAGCTGTGCTTTCATTGGGGTCTCTCTGGTCTTCACCGCAGACAGAGGAGCTGTCAGTCACGTCAGCACGGCTCTGATCGGCATGTGGCAGCTCTCAGAGGAACTTCTCAGCATCCCGGCTCATTCCCTTCGCTGGTCTCTGTAGACATCACTAATTACTCCAATTACACAGGCAGATAACGCTCAGAGGTGTGCTGAGGTCACTTATGATGTTCATACAGGACTGAGTTTGAATTCATGCCTATGCTGTTGCTAATTGACTGTCATGAACAACTACGCAATAATAGCGTTCTAAAATTAGGGCCATTTTCTAGGCAATCATCACTATTACTATAGCTTAAAGGGGTCCTAGTGTGCTTTTTTACTTTTTCAACTTTAGTTAGTCTGTAATGTTGCTCCTTGAGCTTAAAAAAGTTACAAAGCTCAAAGTCCACTTCAAAAGGAGATATTTTATTTAACAGAAATCACTTTTCAAAAACTACAACAAACGACTCGTTTGGACTACAACACATATTTTCCGGGATTTGTGATATCACAAATACCGACGAATGGGACGAGACCTGGTTGAGCTGCACTAGAGAAGGCAACAAGTAAATACAGCATTGGTGAGCATAAGAGACTATAATAAAGAGACTTAAATAAATAAATAATTAATAATGATAATAATAATAATAATGAGTAATACTAATAATAATAATAATAATATTATTATTATTATTATTATTATTATTATTATTACTAATAATAATAATAATAATATTATTATTATTATTATTATTATTATTATTATTATTATTATTATTATTATGTACTGGCTCTTTTGACTTTTGACTACTCTTTTGGCTTTTGACCACCTCCCCAGAATGCACCAGTAGGCTATTTGGCAACCTTTCAAAACATTCTAGCATTTTTTATTATTTTTTATAGATCAGTATAATGCCCATATTTTATATGAAATGTAATGCTTGCAGAGATGAAGCAAATAATAGATTGATGGGGTATTGGTGGGGCTGGGGTGAAGAATTAATTCATTAGAACAGTACAACTTGGCTAATAAATTAGTGCTGAGATTTTACTTCTCGCAGAGAGGGCACAATATCACATGCACTTTGGAGCGGACTGAATCAGATTAAAATGTTCTATTTTATTACAGCCCCTCTAATTTACTGGCGACAAGCCTGCAAGCCACCCAGCTAGTGTGTGTGTGTGTGTGTGTGTGTGTGCGTGCTTGGGTGTTTGGGTGCTCATGCCCAAACTGTGCTGGGTGTTGCTGGAACTTTTCCATGCATCATAATCATTTGCTAATTCACTATGCTAATTAAGTAATTAATTCTAGAACAGGAGATCAGATGCCGCACAAAACTAAATAAATAAAGAATTAAAGTGCTGCGTGTTACCGCTGGGCTACTGTTTCAGTCAAGCATTAGAAATGCAAACTGTCTGGGATGGAACACTTCCTTTGCCCAAGGCCAACACCGTGATGAGAGTACACACACACACACACTAAAATGGAGTTAATGTGTGTTTGAGGAAGTATTCTGTTCACTTGCTAATTAGTGGTGTTGCTAAGGCAAACATTACTATTGCTATTGCTCATAATTAATGTTAAGGTGTTTTCGATCCTAAATATTAAATTTTGGCATGCATTTTGCTCTCTAACGGCTGAGCTACAGACATGAATGATATCTCAAATTGTAATTATAAAAAGTACTGGAACTTACAGTTCCCTTTCAGTCGGTCACTACGAGTCACGTCGTGACCGACGAATTGGGATCTCGCTTAGAGAGACCAATTCACTTATAGTATAAACTAAACAAGCCAATGTATATTGGCATGCGATGATTGCATACAGCTGCCGCTGATCGCAACGCGAGTATAATTAGGCAGCAGGTGCAATGCATACTCAGCTTTTCACTTCGGAGCTGAGCGATCATTTCGTTTTGCTCCTGACTGAATGAGTTCAGCGCGCTCTTTGGCGCTCTGGTGTTGGCAGTACGGCGCTTCAGCTGTGGTGATTTCCCTTGTCGAGTGGGTTGCACACATCAGGCTGCACTACCCCCTCTTTGTGTTGCAGGTGGCCAACTCCCCTGTGCGCTTCAGCATGGTAAAATAGCTTTTTCCCTAAAAAGAGCATTCACGGGTGTGTCTTTTTAAAGACGACATTGCGTCTGGCAAACTCGACGTTACGTCTTTGTAAAGGTGACGTTGCATCTTCCTTCAGACAATGTATCACCCGTGCGTTTCTGGCTGCAGTCATTACCTGGCATCAGGCTGCACTACCCCCTCTTTGTGTTGCAGGTGGCCAACTCCCCTGTGCGCTTCAGCATGGTAAAATAGCTTTTTCCCTAAAAAGAGCATTCACTGGTGTGTCTTTTTAAAGACGACATTGCGTCTGGCAAACTCGACGTTACGTCTTTGTAAAGGTGACGTTGCATCTTCCTTCAGACAATGTATCACCCGTGCGTTTCTGGCTGCAGTCATTACCTGGCGTCGGGTGATGGTCACGATCACTGCCTCACGTGTCTGGGCATTAAGCATGCTGGGGTGGTGTTCGTGGTTGAGTCATGTTCTCATTGCGGGAAGATGACCATGATGGAGCTGCGGGCCAAGCTCTGTTAGCTTAAAAGGGACGGAGCTCCGTTGCCTATGCCTCGATCTAGTTCTCGTCATGGTGGCAGTCAGGAGGGGGCTACTTCAGGCAGTAGCACGGGCGGTCTGAGGGTAACAGTGATGTGAAAACCTTCCAGGGAACCAATCGTCGGGGGATCATCGCTCCTCTTGCACTCCGCAACCAGTTGAGCTGCCAAAGGAACGTGTTGGGCCCTCTACTAGGAGCGTACCAGCAATAACCTTCGGCGCTCCTCCCAACAATCGGATGCCGATCGCTGCATTGGAGGGTGAGCCAGAGCTTTCTGGAGAGGAAGATTCGGCTGCGCTGCTGCTCTCCAGGACTGTAGCAATGCCTGAATCAGATCTGGGAACGACGGCTATGCTTTCCCGGGCTGCCGTGAGGGTAGGGCTCGAGTGGAGACCTCCACCTTGTCCCGAGCCCTCAAGGTTGGATGACTGGTTCTTTGGGATGGCCCGCGCTGGTTCTCAGCACCCCGCACCGGTGCCATTCTTCCCGGAGGTGCATGAGGGGCTTACCAGGTCTTGGAAGGCAAATTTTTCTGCCGGAAATGGACCTGCTAACTCCTCCTCCCTCACCACTCTCAACGGTGCTGCAGCTAGGGGGTATACGGGGGTCCCCCTGGTGGAGCGGTCGGTTGCGATGCAGTTGTGTCCTAATACCTCCTCCAACCGGCAGGGCAAACCGTGCCTCCCCTCCCGGGTCTGTAGGTACTTGTCTGGTCTGTCCGGCGATGCTTTTGTGGCCTGTGGAGAAGCTGCCTCCACCTTACACACTACATCGTTACTGCAGGTTCTTCAGGCCAAAGCACTGAGGGACCTACACGAGTGTGGTCATGATCCGGATGTTCTGAAAAAGCTCCGAACCGCAACTGACCTCGCGCTCTGAGCAATGAAGGTCACTGTCAGTTCTCTGGGTCATGCAATGTCCACACTTGTGGTCCAGAAGCGTCACCTCTGACTGTGTCTGGTCGACATGAGGGATGCCGACAAGTTCGGTTCCTCAAAGTTCCTGTGTCCCAGACTGGCTTCTTCGGTGACGCAGTCGAGAACATGGCCCAGCAGTTCTCGGCTGCATAGGAGCAGACTGAGGCGATCCGACACATCCTGCCCCATCCGCGGCACCCCAGCCTGCTCGTCGCCAAGGGCGGCCCCCTGCGTCCACCCCCACTCCCACGCCGCGTCCGCTGCAGCCTCAAGCAAGCGGTGCCGTGGAGCTGGGCGTAGGCAGGCCACCCCGCCCGTCCAGGCCCCCGTCAAACCTGGCGGTGAGTGGAAGAGCAAGAGGCCCCAGGACGGGTGACCCGGAGACAGAGGGAACTGCTCTTTGGGGGATGGTGAATGCACCTGTCCCTCCCCCAGAGGAGGCACGGGTGGAGAATTTGGTTTCCAAAAATCTCGACAAGAGAGCAGTTTTCTCTGTCTTTGGGTCCCAAGAGTGCATGAAGAGTTGCGGACGGACCAACACTGGACCACACTCATGCTCCTCTCTTGCTAGCAGGCAGCAGCAGGCGGTTCGAGAGTGTCATCAAAGGCCCTACTCACACACCCTCTGACACACTGTGGAACCAGGTAAGTGTTGCACTGCACACTCAGACCCCTCTTCGGTCCGCCCACAGACCAGGTCCCTGCGTTCCACCTCGCTGCCCCACCGCGGGTACGTCGGTGGTCCTGTTGGTCCAGCTTGTACGGTGTCTGGGTGCCTGGCTACGCAAACCGTCTCGCTGGCTCCTGCAGACCATCAGACTCGGCTATGCGATTCAGTTCACCCGGCGTCCCCCCAAGTTCAGCGGCATCCGCTTCAAATCAGTGAAGGCAGCCGATGCTCCTGTCTTGCGTGTGGAGATCACAGTCCTACTGGCAAAGGATGCGATAGAGCCGGTCCCCTCCAGTCGATATGAAGACAGGGTTTTACAGCCCCTACTTCATTGTACCCAAGAAAGGCGATGGGTTACGACCGATCTTGGACCTGCGTGTCTTGAACCGGTGTCCTGTTGATTTGTGCTACCCTGTCAGATTTTGCTACCTCCCGTTAAAACAGTGGGTAGTACAATTCGACAATGCTACCTGTAAAAGTATGGTTTATTAACGTGTACAGTAATGCAAATACAGTAATTATGTGTTATATTCGCGGTTGTGGCTATATTCTCGGTTGTGGCTAGAAGGGATACATCTACAGGAAACCAACAATAAATAATTTTTCTACCTATTAGATTGTGTTTTATTAAAGTCTACACCTACCCTAACCCTAAACCTACCCTTACAGTAATGCAGATACATGAAATAGTGTTGTTCAGCGTGAGACAAAGGACGCAACCCTCCGGGCTGTCCCTGTTGCCCCGTGTCTTCATGAAAGTTGCGTAGGCGGCCCTTGTTCCCATGAGAGAGCAGGGCATTTGCATTCTCAACTACCTCAATGACTGGCTCATACTAGCTCAGTCTCAGGATCAGTTTTGCGAACACAGGGACTTGGTGCTCTCGCACTGGGGCTGCTTCATATGAGACCGCTTCAACACTGGCTCCATGGCCGAGGCCCGAGTTGGGCGTGGTTACGCGGCACTCACCGGGTCCAAGTCATGCCGGCCTGCGGCCAAACCTTCACCCCGTGGTCGGACCTTGTGTTTCTCTGGGCATGAGTGCCCCTAGAACAGGTCTGCAAGCGTGCTGTGGTTTACACGGATGCCTCCACCACTGGCTGGGGGCCACATACAACGGGGCACGCAGTGTCAGGGGTTTGGACAGGCCCCCAACCGCACTGGCAGATCAACTGCCTAGAGTTGTTAACGGTACGCTTTGCCTTGAACTGTCTCAGAGGGCACTTACAAGGCAAGCACGTGCTGGTCCACACAGACAACACTGCGACCGTTGCGTACATCAACCGACAAGGTGGTCTACGCTCCCGTCACATGTCGCAACTCGCCCGCCACCTCCTCCTCTGGAGTCAGAAGCATCTGAGTTCGCTTCGTGCCATTCACATTCCGGGCCTGCACAACCGTGCAGCCAACGAGCTGTCATGAGCTGCACTTCCCGGAGAGTGGAGACTTCATCCCCAGATGGTCCAGCTGATTTGGAGCCATTTCGGAGCCGCTCAGGTAGACCTGTTTGCCTCTCCAGAGACCTCTCACTGCCAGTTGTTTACTCCCTGACTGAAGGAACACTCGGCACGGACGCACTGGCACACAGCTGGTCATGGGGCCTGCGGAAGTATGCGTTTCCCCAGTGAGCCTTCTCACACAGATGCTGTGCAAGGTCAGGGAGGAAGAGGAGCAGGTCCTGCTTGTGGCGCCTTACTGGCCCACTGGTTCCCGGAACTAATGCTCCTTGTGACAGCCCTTCCCTGGCAGAATCCTCTGAGGAAGGATCTACTGACTCAGAGACAGGGCACCCTGTGGCACCCGCGTCCAGACCTCTGGAAACTTCATGTCTGGTCCCTGGACGGGATGCGGAGATTCTAGGTGACCTACCCCAGATGTAGTTGACACCATCACTTCGGCGAGAGCACCATCTACAAGACACAATTACGCCTTGAAGTGGAACCTGTTCGTCGAGCGGTGCTCTTCACACCAAGAAGACCCCCGAAGATGCCCGATCAGAGTCGTGCTGTTCTTTTTGCAGCAGGGGTTGGAATGAATGCTGTCTCCCTCCACCCTTAAAGTCTATGTCACTGCGATTGCTGATTCCTTAGGGCGTCGAGAAGGTTAAATCCTCCCCGGCTCCCCTCTATACCCTCTTGGGAGCTGTCTCTAGTGCTCAGAGCACTACAGCAGGGCCCATTTGAGCCTTTGCAGGCAGTTGAGCTGAAGTTTCTATCAATGAAGACTCTTCTCCTGCTTGCACTGACCTCCATCGAGAGGGTAGGGGACCTGCACGCATTTTCGGTCAACGAATCATACCTAGAGTTTGGGCCGGCTAATTCCAGGTAATCCTGAGGCCCTGGCCTGGCTACGGGGTGGGGCCTGTCAAGCTACTCCATCCCCTCGGCAGCCAGACGTGGCGGGACCTCCGGTGCCAGGCCCTCACTCGATGAATCCGTGAAAACCAGTAGAGGACTGGGTTCCATATGTAGAGACCTAAGTGGATCCCACATGTGTAAAGTCCACGGTGTAGCCTCAGAGCCCGTGTTTCCCTGGCAGACTTCTGCCATTTTCAAGCGGGTTATAATGACCTCTAATCTTCCATATGCACCTAAACGGTTGTTCATATGTGTAAGTGCTTCCAAAACCTCCTTTGGGAAGGATGGGGCTTCCGCAACGTTCCTGTTCCAAATGGAATGGGAATGTTTTCCCAGTGTTATCCAATCTCACTGAGTGGGTAGTGCTACGACAATGGTGACTGGTCTTCTTGGAGCCCCAGCCTACACCAAAAAGGTGGTGCAGGTGGCTCGCACAGTACACTGGAAGGGGCAGCATCCATGACGCTTTGGTAGGGATCCCAATTCGTCGGTCACGACATGACTCGTAGTGACCGACTGAAAGGGAACGTCTCGGTTACGTATATAACCCTCGTTCCCTGAAGGAGGGAACAGAGACCCGTCGCCACGGCTGCTGTGCCACCGCTGAGCGGCCGGGTCACCGGCTCGGCTCCTCAGCGATAACAGTCATCGCATGCCAATATGCATTGGCTCGTTTAGTTTACACTCGAAGTGGATTGCTCTCTCTAAGCGAGATCCCAATTCGTTGGTCACGATGTGACGTCTCCGTTCCCTCCTTTAGGGAACGAAGGTTACATACGTAACCGAGACGTGTTTATCTGGTGAACATAGAGCATGGACTTGCATTGTAGAAGAGACACATTTAGGAAACATAATATCAGACTGAGACTCATGGGTGGGCCCTTTGGCTTGTACCAGTAAGCAACCACCATAACAACCATACACAGATGTTATAAAATACCTCAGCAACCACATAGCCTCAGCAACCTGACCTATACAACATATTAATGCCTCATCAATTACTTTGTAAAATGTTTTATAAATGCTTATGAAGGTGTTTCATATTGACTGCAGTAAGAACTCCAGCCCTTCACACCCTATTATCATTATTATTTTATTTTTATTTTTTTTGCTAATGAGGCCATGTTAACTAGAAAAACCTTCCCTTGTTCCCTTGTGCATTTTTAAGAAAGGAAAACATCTTCAGGCTACATCCTGCTCTATTTAAGGTCAGTGAAATGGCTCTGCAATGGTACAATAAGTCTTCAGAGTGTTTATTTTCTTTGTGTTTGTTTATCTTGATTTTGCGAGGAAGGAGCTTGTAGAAATTGCATCAGTGGAGACCAAGAGTCAAGTGTACAACTCATAAACATCCTCTCTGATCTGATCACAGGGGGATAAGATAGAATAATCACTACAGCTGTTGGTATGTCAACTAGGATTGTCTGCAAATGATGGCATATTTGTGGATATTCTTGTGTCATACAGGGACTCCAAAACTATTTGGATACTGAAGACAAAAATAATGTCATCATTCAAACAACTAAGAAAAGCTTGAGTATCATTTGTCTGCAGTTTCATTATTTAATGGAGTGGCATTCAGATAGTTTAAAGTATGACTACCCTTGGAGAAAGTACTTTTAAAACCAGTTCATCTTACAGAGGTAATATACTTTAAAAAATATACACATTTATATATTAAAAAAAAATAGTCCACTCAAAAACGAAAAGTTGCTGAAAATTTACCTTTAGGCCTTCCAAGATGTAGATGAGTTTGTACATTGTAACAGATTTGGAGAAATGTAGCATTACATCACTTGCTCAACAATGGATCCTCTGCAGTGAATGGGTGCCGTCAGAATGAGAGTCCAAACAGCTGATAAAAACATCACAATAATCCACAAGTAATCCACACGACTCCAGTCGATCAATTAACATATTGTGAAGTAAAAAGCTGCGTGTTTGTAAGAAACAAATCCACCATTAAGACGTTTTAACTTTAAACCATTGCTTCCAGCTAATGTATTCCGGTCCTCTAATCATAATATTGCTTTCTCCAAAAAGTCGTCTTGTTTTTGTTATGCTCTGCTAAATTTCTCCATATCTGTTCTGATGAAGAAACAAACCCATCTACATCTTGGATGGCCTGAGGGTGAGTGAATGTTTTGCTCCTTTAAGGGTGAACTTAAAATGGTTTACAATTTAAAAGTATTAAATGCAATTAGCTGAACTTCAAAGTGCTTTTTGACCCACACACTGTAAGTAGGACGTATGTACATCTTCATATGTAATTCCATAATTACTTGTATTTTAAATATGGTTAAAGTGTACTACTGAATATATTGAGAATATTTTTGGTAATCTAAAATATACTTGAATCTCTTGTCTATTGAAACTTGAATGTGATGTATTTACATATGTGTAATTATACAATTGTAATGATATTGTAATTAAGTACATTTAAAATATATTAACTTTAAATGCAATTTTGAATAACACACTACAGTTAAAAGTACTTTACATGTGCTTTAGTATGTTAGTCAACACATCAAAAGAAGTATTGTTCTTTGCAGAACGACACGTTTATTAAAACATAATTTAAAATTAAAACTTTTAATTTGACATTTATTACAAAGTGAACTTAAGTCTAATAAATATAGTCATTAAAGTACTCTTTATGTACACTAAAGCAGTGTACTTAAATTGTATTTCATTCATATTATATTTAAATATAGTTTTTTTTAATATACTTTTTAAGATTTCAAGTGCACTACAGTACAAGTGCACAGTCAATACAATTAATCACACTTCTTTTTAACAAGTTAGGATTCTAGTTTAATTCATTACTTATACAAGTACCTGGAACCTGGAACCAGGCATTATTAGAGTTTTTTTTTTCTTAGCAAAGAGCCATTTAAAACAGTGTGCGTTTTGACAGCAAAAATATATTTCCACTTTAGGAACTCGAGCTGTGTCGAAGCGCTTTGGGGTGTTGAAGCGCTTTTCACTCTGTGTTGTGAGTCTTATTTAGTGTTGTCTGTCAAACTACAAAAAGCTCCACTATGTCTAAAGCTCATACTAAAACAAAGCACTCTATGGGCGAGAGCAAGCCGCGTTATAGACTGTGTGTTCCTCCCTGCCCGCGCTACATGACAGGTGGGGATACACACAGGCTGTGCGTTGTTTTGCTTGGGAGCGGAGCACACAGAGTCGGCTCTCGAGGGGGCCGACTGCCCGCATTGCGAGCTTCTTCCGCTGCGTACGATTGCTCCCAGAAGGCTCTCTTCTAGGAGGGAGTCTTCGCCAGCGTTCCTCGCGGTGCTGGCCCCACTTCCTGCACTCGTGAGGTTCGCAGGTGGATCTGGTGGAGGGAATGAAGACTTGCGATTCCCTATCTTCTTCCTCACTCGCCAGATCCAGCGCCCGATCTCTGGGATCGGAAGCCCGCTCTGTGGTTACTTCCCCCCAGGGTGAGGGCTTGACACTCTGCCTGTCTTCCTCCGAGGAGGTTGACGTGGAAGGCATCGATAAGGTTGCACCTCAATCGCCCCAGTATGAGGAGCTAGTGGAGGGGGTTACTTGCGCTGTGACCAAGTTGAAAATCGATTGTCCCGCCGAGAAGCAGGCTGAACCGCAGAAAAGCAAGCTGGATGAATGCCTCCAAGCCTGCCATTTTTCCCCAACCTCCACACCGAGGTGTTGAGGTTGTGGGCTAGGCCTTTCTCGGCCCGTCTCTTCATCCCTGCCTCAGATTATTAAGGGAATGTGGTGGGGTTGAGTGAGCGTGGCTATAGGCCGATGCCCCGGGTTAAACACACCCTAGCTAGCTATCTGTCCCCAGGCGCGGCATCGTCCCTAAAGGCTCCGGCATTGCCCTCCAAGCTGCTGCGCACAACATCAGTGCTGGTGGGCAAGGGGTACGCGGTAGCAGGTCAGGCCGGTGCGTGTCTGCACACGATGTCTGTGTTACTGTGCGTTGTTTTGCTTGGGAGCGGAGCACACAGAGTCGGCTCTCGAGGGGGCCGACTGCCCGCATTGCGAGCTTCTTCCGCTGCGTACGATTGCTCCCAGAAGGCTCTCTTCTAGGAGGGAGTCTTCGCCAGCGTTCCTCGCGGTGCTGGCCCCACTTCCGCCGAGGCGGAGCGGCGGCTGCACTCGTGAGGTTCGCAGGTGGATCTGGTGGAGGGAATGAAGACTTGCGATTCTTTCTTCTTCCTCACTCGCCAGATCCAGCGCCCGATCTCTGGGATCGGAAGCCCGCTCTGTGGTTACTTCCCCAGGAAGGCCCCAATGCTTCCCCCCAAGCCGGTCAGAACAACGTCTGGCTTGGTGGGGAAAGCTTACATGGCAGCAGGTCAGGCCGGTGCGTGTCTGCACACGATGTCTGTGTTACAGGCGTACCAGGCAGATCTGCTGAAAGAGCTGGATGAGGGCGAGGAGATTAAATCTGAGAACATCACAGAGTTAAGGCGAAATGCTGATCTTGCTCTCCGCGCCACCAAGCAGACCGCCCGTGCCATTGGGCGATCTATGGTAGCAGAGAGGCATTTGTGGTTGACCCTGTCCGATATGAAGGAAAAGGACAGGGTCTTCCTCCTTGACGCCCCGCTTGCACCTTGTGGCCTGTTCGGCGACGCCGTCAATTCCGTCATCGACAGCTACCAGGAGGCCCGTAAACAGGCGACGGTGTTTCAGCGGTTCCTCCCTTGCCGCGTTTCAGCTCTGGGGGCTGCTGGGAGGGAGCAGTCCCCTCCGCGTGCCAGCTCCTCATATCGGGAGGCCCAGAAACTGAGCATTGCCGCCCGCGCTCCCCTGCGTCGGGACCGGAGATCGAAGCAACGCTCTGAGTCGGGGGCTTCTAAGCCTAAGCCGGATCTGCGGACCGTCCTTCAGGCTAAGAAGTCCTCGGCCAAAAAGTCCTGACAATGTGGGCTCAGGACTGGTGAGGGCAGGCCCTTCTGGGGAAGAGAGGTTCACACCGCATTACACGGTGCCCGTCTCCGCCCAGTGCCCTCAGGAGATTGGTCTGTCAACCCTGCCGGTGTTCCAGGGCGCAGCGGTCTCCGGCGAGCACTTCTCTCAGTTACTGCCTGGAAACATAGCGGTGCTAAGAGGCTTGCGACCTCTGCGGAGGTCTCCAGAGCAGCTAGTTCGGCCGTCCCCTGCTGGTGCGATGCTTCAGGGCACCGAGCTAGCCGCTCTGATTACACCAGAGGTCAGTCTCGAGAGACTGATTCCCTTAGTAGACTGACGTGTCTCGGTGGGTCCTGCACACTGTAGAGTGAGGCTATAGAATCCAGTTCTCCTCCGCCTCAGTTTTCAGTTGAACTGCTCAATCATGCGACTGAAGTTCAGGATGCTCACACTCAAACAAGTCGTGTCTCAGATCAGGTCTGAGGACTGGCTTGTCACGATCGATCTAAAAGACGCATACTTCCACGTCTCCATCCTTCCTCATCACAGGAAGTTCCTGAGGTTCGCTTTTGGGGGCAAAGCGTACCAATACCGGGTTCTTCCTTTCGGCCCTGCACTCTCACCTCGCACTTTCACCAAGTGTGTGGATGCTGCTTTGGCTCCGTTGCGACTCCAGGGCATCCACATACTCAACTACATCGACGATTGGTTGATATTAGCTCGTTCAGAGCAGGTAGTGTTTCGGCATCGAGATGTCGTTCTCGCTCATATGAAAGAGCTGGGGTTAAGACTAAACGCCAGGAAAAGTGTGCTTTCTCCATTAGAGAGGACCACTTATTTAGGCGTGGTGTGGGATTCAACCACGATACAGGCACGTTTGTCCCCTGCTCGGATCGAGTCGATCCTCACGGCAGTCGAGAGAGTGAGTGAAGGACAGTCACTCACTGTCAAGCAGTTTCAGAAACTGCTGGGTCTGATGGCAGCTGCGTCCAACGTGATACCTCTTGGTCTGCTGTACATGAGACCCCTACAGTGGTGGCTCAAGACAAAGGGATTGACCCGCTTTGCATGCTCAAGGTCACGCGGAGGTGCCTACGTACCTTAGACATGTGAAGGAAACCTTGGTTCTTGTCTCAGGCGACAACACATCGGTGGTCTCTACCACCAAGGAGGTCTGCGTTCGCGCCCCTTGTACAAGCTGGCACACCAGATCCTTGTGTGGTCCCAGGGCAAACTCCTCTCACTGAGAGCAGTGCACATTCCTGGGCATCTCAATATGGAAGCAGACATCCTGTCGAGACAGGGCCCGAGGCCCGGGTAATGGATGCTTCACCCCGAGGTGGTGAAGCAGATATGGAGAGTTTTTGGCCAGGCTCATGTGGACCTGTTTGCGACTCGAGAGACATCGCACTGTCCCCTCTGGTTCTCTCTGACTCATCCAGCTCCACTGGGGCTGGATGCCATGGTACAGACGTGGCCGAGGCTTCATTTGTATGCCTTTCCCCTGATTGCTCTGCTCCCGGGAGTTCTGGAGAGAGTGCGCCGGGATGGAATCCGGCTGCTATTAGTAGCCCCATTCTGGTCGGGATGAGTATGGTTCTCGGACCTGATTTCCCTTCTCGACGGCTCTCCATGGGAGATTCCCGTCAGGAGGGACCTCCTCTCACAGGCGGAGGGCACAATATTCCACCCCCGCCCGGAGTTGTGGAATTTATGGGTGTGGCCCCTGAGGGGGCACAGCTCGTAGCGCCAATCCAGAGCTCCCTCCATGAGGAAACTGTACGCCTTGAAGTGGAAACATATCACTTCTTGGTGCGGAGACCGCCAGCTCGACCTAGTTAACTGCCCAGTTTGTACAGTGCTGAAGGTCTATGTGGCGGCCATTGCGGCCTACCACGCCCCTCTCGGTGGTCAATCAGTGGGTAGATACCCCCTAGTTACACGTTTCCTCCACGGTACGCTGAGGCCTCCGGTATGATCCCGCGTCACCATGTGGGAACTGGCTGTGGTGTTAGAAGCTCTATTGTAAGCCTCCGTTCGAGCCAATTGAGGAGATCTATGATCGCCATCTCACTATAAAGACTACCTTCCTTCTGGCGATATCTTCTCTAAAGAGAGTTGGGGATCTGCAGGCCCTCTCAGTGGCCCCTTCTTATCTTGACTTTGCACCCGGCATGGCCAAAGTGCTTCTGTACCCTCGAGTGGGGTACATCCCTAAAGTCCCCTCATCGGCACCACGGCCTGTCATACTTCAGGCCTTCTGTCCTCCTCCCTTCCGGGAGCCAGACCAGCAGAAGCTTAATTGTATGTGTCCAGTGCGAGCAGAGAGAGGTCTTCCAGCTACTAAACAGACCATCAGCCGGTGGATAGTGGATGCCATATCCAGTGCTTATGAGTCCTCTGATCTCCCCTCGCCATTAGGGGTCAAGGCTCACTCAACCAGAAGTATGGCGGCCTCCAAGGCCTTTCTAGCAGGTGTCTCCATGCAGGACATCTGCGACGCTGCGGGTTGGTCCACAGCCTTTACTTTCGCCAGGTTCTACGGCCTAGACATGCGAGCCACTCCGGGACACAAAGCGCTTCGACGCAGCGTCTCGTTCCCTTCGGGGAGCAATGGTTACATATGTAAACTGGAGACGTTTCCATGAAATCTATTTTCACACTTTTCAGCCAGAAAAACTATCTATTTGCATTGCAGCTTATATATCACAAATTGCATTAGTTCCAGTTTATTACCGTTTTCCCATCTGCCTGTCCCAGAAGTAGCACTATTAAATGTTATTTATGACATTTCTCTCGTTTCCAGCAGTATTCTTGTTTGAGCTGTGTAACTGATACAGCAGCTCTTACTGGCTCCAGATAAACTCTGTGGATGTGTTTGTGTGAGTGGTAATGCACTCTCATTTAAATCTTATCTTGCTGCCAGACACAAATTTATCTCAGTGGTGTTTTTTACGCAGTCCCATACGGCTCGGTTCTTGAATCATTACCATTGTATATTACAATGTATACTATATGTCAGTAAACAAATCCCAGTATTCACATTTCCCACAAGAAAATTGTATTGCTGAAATAAAATCTCTCATGATAAATGCATACTTATCCTCAGACTTAGCAAGCTGTTGTTTCTTGTTGTCTCTTTTTTCTTTCTTTCTTTATTTTTTCTTCAGAGAGTTTGAGTTGTACTGTATGTAGAATTTTCTTAATCTTGCTTGGTTAATTTCATAAAACAGTGTCATTTGTCTGCTATATGTGTCCCGATTACTTCCCAATCGAATTACAGGATATACACTACCCTGCCCCTGTCATTGATTTGAATTACTTTGAATTTCTTGGTCATTTTGTTCTAACAAATGTTTCAAATATAAATGAATGAAATTAAGTTGAGACAAAATGACCAAGAAGTGTAATTTAGTATTTAAATTTAATTTGTAAAAACATATGTGTAAATAAATAAACAAACAAATGCATGTACAAATTTTAACAATTTATTTCATAATTTTAACAAAAATTTGTTCAACAAAACATGGAATTATACTATTCTTGTCTAAAACATCTATTTTTATTTTTTTACTAGTCTAAACCATCAATTGTGTGTGTGTGTGTTTGTGTGCTGATTTATGGCTATATATAAATACAAAATTAGTATTTCTTGGTAGTAGCAATTTTTTTTTTTTATCATCAGCCACTTATATTTGTCTATAGTTTTCAATCAGCATAATAAATGAGGAGAAAACAGGAGCTATTGACATGAAATAAAGAGTCTTTTCAGCAGCTCTGTTAATATTGATGATAACAATAATAACACAACAACACATAACAATCAGGTATTAATTATATTTTTATAACCTGTCTTTTTTCATTAATTGTCTTTTTAGCTGCAATATTGTACAAATAATCTTCTAAGGGTGTATTAACACGGGCACACATTGAACACCTGTAGAAACCTGTTTTTGCATCAACTTTCAAGACTTCGTTTAATTCCAGAAAGCACTATGTCACTTTACTTTGGTTAATTAATTGTTTTATTTTTTTTTTATCCCTGGCATATATATATATATATATATATAAATATATATCATTCATCTTGCATTTTAAATGTTCACCATGAAATGTCAGTTAAACTGAACAGTTCTGGCTCACATCACTGGGTGGGATTGCCAGGAAGCATTTGGAGGGTCCTGTAAACAAGAACGTCCCCTTACATGAGCACTATTCACCAAATCTATAGTGAAGTGAACTAAACAACCTTCTGGTCATAACATCCATCTTTGGGAATATACTGGCTGATCTGTGGGAAAATTATTATGCGTAACCATTTTCTCCAGGAAATGTCGCACAGTGTGACCCAAATTAATTTCCCTGAATATCTTTCCTAATGTCATATTCCTAAAATATATACCTCGATATTCAAAAGTTGTCTCATGTGGTATTTAAATTACAAAGAAACTGCTGATGTCCAGTAAAATACCATGTGATTATCTCGTAAAAACATAAAGCTTCATTTATAGAATTGCCATGTGATCTCAGATTTCATAAACATGCCAGAACACACTTATATTATATCAGTTAAGGGAGATTGAAACAATACAGTGCATGGCAACTTTTTTCAAAAAGTTCACACATCAAATAGCAGAATGGAATGATTAGAAATCAAAAACCACACAAGGCTTTTAAATTGCCAGTTCTTAAATATTACCCAAAATCCTAAAATATGTGTTTAGAGTCTTGCAAAGTACCTAACCCTAAAGCATTACATTATTTCAACCCTGTCAACATGTTTTGAATTCATATAAACTAAATTCTGGCAGCATCACTTGTAATAATAAATTGGTTAGAAAACTAGACATGAATTCAATAATTTTGCTTTTAAATTATGTTTTGTCTGATCCTTATTACATGTAACATGAGTGTTGCAAGGCTGAAACAAATATTACACTACATTTTTTAATTATTATTTTTTTCGTTAATTTTATTTTATTTAATTGTATTATGTTATTTTTTGGCAATAAAATCTGATGACTGTCTTTATTTACTGCTGATTCTTTAACAGAGTTACAGTATATATGTGTAATAGTTATATAAGTGTAATATAAATCATAGCGAAATATTGATAAAGACTGTACGAGAAAAAATATTATATTAGAAATTAACTGGGGAAATCTACAGTATGACAGCTGAAGAAAAAGTGTGAGAGAGTGAGAGCATCATGGCATGTTACATTGTTATTGCATTTATTTTTGTAATAAATACGCTAAGAAATGAACAACAAATGGACAACCTTAATGCCTGTTTGCACCAAGGACGAAAACTATAACGATAACAATAAGTCGTTTTAAAAATCATTCAAAATTTAAAAGAATAGCAGTAGGAACAGAGGAACAATATCATTGGAATCACTTTCAGAATGATTATTTCCAGCTGATGAACAATAATAAAAAAAAAAACATTGACAGCCAATTTCTAAATCGGCCTGATTTCAAGTTCATCAACGATATTTTTGTAAAAAATAAAAAAATAAATATGATATGGTCTTATATGATAAATGGAACATGTCTATAGCAGCCAAAACAAAATCACAGAACCTTTCAGACAGGTATCAAGAGGAAAGCACACAAACATCAGACCAAATGAAGGAAGGAGGCTTCGTTCCTATCAAGAGCTTCTGATTGAGGTGTGTTAAGTCAGTCAGTGTCTGTGCCATGAGTCCAGCTCAAGCCAAATTAATCACAACTGTAATTTCCATCAGCACTGCGATTTTTCTGTTTTGATGAAAACTGAGAGGAAATGGAACCAAAAGAACATTCAGAGAGAAATACATTCAAAGCTTCCTTTGACGTTCTTTGAAGTTAGGTTTGCCACTGCTACGCTCATCGTCAACTGTTTTTTTGGAAGAGAAGATCAACACACATGGGTTCAGCCTTCAGGTGTATGACAAATGAATATGTTGTTTAAATATCGTTAAGGCTTGCTGGTGAAGAGAACAGAGAGCTGGCATTGGTAAAGCACTCAGTATTAGACGTCTAAAGTAATTTGATTTCCACATGGCTTGTTTCTTCACAGATAGCCATGTGTGCCGGCCCCCGCAGTCATCCCAGCAGGCACAGTGCCTCTGATTCAATATAAAGAGTGCACGCTAATCTGCTTGTTCACCACAATATTTCCAATGCGTCCATATTTTTTCTTAAACAAGTTTGTGTTGTCTACAAATTGGTACAAATGTGGGACTGTTTCTGTTTACAGAACCCCTGTTTCCGCCTCAGAAAGAAAAAATAATAAATAATTATAAAGTATGTATCCAACACTAAAATAGACAAGCACAGCCAGAAATGGTCGCATTAGTGATAAAGATTGCACATTTTCAGAAAGCCTCTTAAAGGTTTCATGGCTGGTCAACTGCTTTATGGAGGATTTAGATCTTGGTACTAAGCTCAAACTCCTGTTAGATGATTAGGTGACATGATTTTCACATATAAGTGAAAGCTAAAATTACATAATTGACATTTAGAGGAAACAAAAGACCAGAGATGGCACCTTCAAATAAAAGAAGCCTATATCCCCTCACTTTAGCTCTATTCAATAATCTAACTCTTCTGTGGGAAAATGATTATGAATGAAACCAGTTTCTCCTGGAAATGTCGTACAGTGTGACCCAAATTAAATTTCACAGAATCTTTCATTAAGTTATATTCCCGAAAATATATACCTAATGAAATTCAAAGATGTCGTATGTGGTATTTAAATGACTAAAGACCAATATGAAAGCATAGGCTTTATATAAAGAATTGTCATGTGACCTCAGATTTCATGTATTTCATGCAGACTGAAACACTATCAGAGCATATAACAACATTTTTGCTCAAGTGCAAAATTGGTTAAAACATGCAGTAAATAATGCACAGATACCAGTAAATTGAATATCAATCCTTAGTAAATCATGCTGCGTGATTCGTTTAAATAATCTCCCCCCATCTGAAAGGGAAACTCCTACGAATGCATATACAATAAGGTCAGCGATTTTTCTTTTCAAAGGCAATTTTCAACCATTTCATAACATTTTTTTTTTTTTTTCACTATAGGCATCTTAAAGCGAGCATTAACTGCCTTTGTTTTTTGATTTTTGTACTGTTCTCTGAGGTCCACTTATAATATTCTAATATTATTTTACATAAATATTAAATAAATACAGAACACTTTGAATAGGCGTGACGGATTGCAGACTCAGAAGTAAATGCCCACTGCTACGAAACAATCTGTAATAACAGACAAAGCAATAGTGACCACGTAATCAAAACAGTTACTCACACTTGTGTTGCGACATTACTGTCAGATCCAATATAGCCGGCACAGCATTGTCTTTTAGTTTCAAAGTTTTTGAAAATCTTGTGTTGAATTGTGCCTTTTTTTGCAAATGTATCCACTGTAAAATGAGTGAACAAAGGACCAAGTTCTTTCTGACACAGTCTGGATCTTCATTAGAAATAAAGTTAATTCATTCATGGGATCAGAAGGAAGGCAACGCAAACACTGTTTTTCCACAGATTTCCCCTGTGAAAAAAGTAAACTTTAGCATATATATATATATATATATATATATATATATATATATACTACATATTACAAAACAATATGCTTTTAAAATATTCTTTAGTGTAAACTTAACGTAATGTTTTTGGACACTTAACTGCATGTTAATTGCTATTTTATTAAAGTGTATTATAGTTTAAATTTATATTAAATGCAATTAGCTAAACATTACAGTGTTTTTTGACCTACATAAATAGGACTTCAGTATACCTTTATAAGTAATTTCACAATTACATATACTGTCTTTGAAATGTGGTTAAAGTGTACTGTTAAATGTACTGACAAGCATTTTTTTTGCATTATTGAAATGTACTTAAATGACATTTCTATTGAAACGTGTGTCATATGTAAATATATTTGTAACTACATACAGTATAATGATGAAGTTGCAATTTAGTACATTTTAAATATAATATTTTAATGTAATATTGAATAACAGTTAAATTATAATCAAGTACTACATGCGCTTTAATATGTTAGTCAACACATCAAAATAACAGTATAAAGCACAACAGAAGATTATTAAAATGTAGAGTAAAACGTTTTATGTGAAACTATTGCAAAGTGAACTTTTTTTAGTGTGTGAAAAACAGTCATGAAAGTGTATTCACCTAAAGCATACTTTAGTGGCCTTATTTATTAAAATTATATTATCCCCAAGTACAGTATTTTTTACACTGTATATAATTTTAAGATTTGAAGTACACAACAAGTACACATTCAATACTTATTTTTCACAAGGGACATGATGGTAGCTTAAGTTGTTACGTATTTAGAGACATGATAAAAACCACTACAACATTCTGGCAAAATGACACAACCCAGACTCGAACAACTTTTCCATGTGCAACACCTGCCTGGTCAGTCTCCAGCAGCTGAGATTTAGGGTTGATTTCTAGTCTGGCAGTTATAAGGGTGCTTCAAAATCTGCAGTGAGTAGATGCAAAACAGGCTCTCCAGTGTTTGACCTTTGACCCCTATTCGGCTGACTGAAGTTCTGCTGGGCTTCAGTGATTGCCTGTAATGTGTGAGGGAGGGTGTTGATCAGGATAGCAGCAGTCCTCCCCTGGTGTCCCATCACTGCTGTCCTGGGCTGAACCTTCCTTATACTGTCTGTGCTTAATTAGAGAAAGTGAGCTGAGGCTCGAGTCAGGGGATCTGTTGTGTCTGGAAAGGGAGTGTTGATAATATTTACTTGAGTGGTCTGCTTGGACTTTTATTAAATGTGCCACCAAACACCCTCTCGCCATTACACTGCCATGCCAAGCTTGACTGGGAGGAGTCTGGATGCTGGATCTTGGGTGGCTCAAGGATATAAAGCTCAGTTCAAAGAATCAGCCAGAGTTTTCAACAGAAGGCTCTGTACACTTTGAGAAAAAAGGTACCAAAACGTACTAACACAGTATTTACACTTTAGGTACAATATGTACTTTTAAAGTACTATTATGTACCTTTAAGGTACTAATATGTGCCATTTAGGTGTACATAAGATACGAAGATGTACCTTTTCTTTTTTTTTTGTAAAGATCATTCGACCTTTTTAATGGGGTAAAAATATTCCACCCATTTGTTAAAAATGTGATGGGACTTAATACTCATATGTCAGATAGTCCACATTCAAATTTTGAAACATTAAAAAGTGATGTCACATCTGATGTCATAAGGCTGGCAAACAACATTACTGTACATACAGTAATAAGTTGGAAACCAAAATAGGACACACACACACCTCTTAATTTAGAGAGGCTTAATTTGAGTAAACTGAAGTATTTTCAGTTGTGTACGGCAGAGTTTCAAAAGGAAAGGTGACAAATGAGGCAATCAATTACCTGTTTTGTAAAAATATAACAATGTAAATATGATCGTCTTATAAGCTATTTCTATATTTAGAATATTTTAAATGTAATACAAACTGATTTTCCTCTGGGACAGGCAAAGAACTAACTAACTAAATAAATAAATAAACAAACCAAAATGCTAAACTGCAATATACTGTGTAGTGCAATTGACATTATTATGACATATGAATTAATGAGTAAACTCAATATTATCAAGCCTGGTAAGAGACATTGTTAAGTTAATCTCACGACCCTCACTGTCTGATTGACATGTTGCACTGTGTAGTTCTGTGAGATTTCCTGACCAATTGTTCCCATTGTCTCCTTTAAACAGGGTTTCATAGACCCTCCTACAAACAGGATTTGGGATAACATCCTTCTCCATTCTTCTGAAAGTAGGCACCAAACAGTGTGCAACAATTCAGTTAAAATAATTTCCGTTGTCCACAAATGCAATGTTTGGATTCTTGTGCATCTCTGCATCTTTCGCAGAAGGTCACCATCACCGAGCAGAGACACTAACACTAAACCTAAAAACACTGAAAGAATGTTCTAGAATGACAATGAAAGCGCTGTCAACAGGATATGGGACAGAAATAGCTAGCCAAGTGGGGTCTGTCTTGAAAGTGACACAACATTTCCTTTTGGCAAAATCCCAAATGTCCTCTTCAAGCGAAGACATACTGTATCTCACGTTCATTGTATTTCTTTTTAGTTACACACTAATTAATGCTGAACATATTGTAAATACATTGACAAACATTGCAACAATATCAAACATATAATACGCTGCAAACACATAATTTGCATGCACATGACATTGCCGTTTTCACAAATCAATGTTTTGCACTGTAACGATGACGGCATCACTTTAAAAAAAATAATATTCATTTTCAAAAGTTTATGTTTTTAGACCCCAAAAGCACCATTGTTGTGTAACGACCAAATGGCCAAAACACATAAAAAGTTTTCCATAAAAAGTCCATCCTGAGACAAATGGAGAGATATAGTGAAGGGTCAAAGTCTGCATCCTTTGTTGTTTCACTGACATTAAGAGTATAGATCTGATTGTCTGTTTGCTGCTCTCCTGCAAAACATATCTACATTTTTCATGTGTAAAGTAACTGTTTGTTCATGCAGCCCTTAAAAGACTATTTTAGCTCTTCACAAAGGCACTTAATTAAGTTGTTTTTCTTTCTAGTCATTCTTGGCCCAGCAGTTTTCCCATTTGTGTTGTTCTAACCATGTAGTTTAATATGACTTAAATGTTTGTTAAAGTGATGAGCCTCTCACATCCCATAGAGAAGATACATGAAGAGACACTTTCCCTCTAAACCATTGTTTTCTGGTTGGATTCTGTTGATTCAGCTGAGAGGGAACCTGGTCCAGAGGCCCAGCAAGATGTGGTGGACATGTGATTTGAAACTGAGTAGGTCATGGCCGAGAGAACCAATTCAATGACCCCACTGTCCCCCTCTTCTCAAGCATTACAGAAAACAGGTTGGGAAACACAAACACATACTAAGATTTGAACAACACTACGTACATTGGGGGTAAACTACAAGAAGGTTTTAAAGAGAAATATGATTTTAAATGGAACCAAACAGATATATTTGGATGATATTCACCCTCTGTTGCGTTTTATGATTAAAATTTGTCAAATTAATAGACTAGATAATTTGATAGGACAAATAAATAATATATTCAAAGAAATTAAGGATGGTGGTTTATATAATATTAAGACAATATGGGAAATTGAATTAGACAATAAAATAACAGAAGGAGATTGGAAACAGTTTAAAAGACAATCTAATGACTTCACAATCTCCGTATTGGCAAGAATATGCTTGGAAAATTAGTATGCAATATTTTATAACAACAGAAGTATCTTCCAAATATAATTATTTATCTTCAGGATGTTGGAGAAGTTATGGTGAACTTAAAGCTCATTACATTCATATATTTTATACTTGTAAAAAAAAAATAAAAAAAAAATCTGGACAGAAGTAATTAATGTAATAGAATACATTTTTAAGAAATCAAATATAATAAAGATGCAAAATATAGTTTTGGGTATATGACCTATGCTACTTAGTTAAGATGAGTTATACTTATTTAGAATATTGAGAATTACAGCTTTTAAAGCAATAACAAGAAAATGTGGAGAAGGCAAGAATCCCCAGCCATAAGTGATTGGTTAGATTTAGTTTCTAAAGTACACCTATGGAAAGGATAACATATGAAATCAAAAGTAAAAGTATACATTTTGAAAAGATATGGGCACCTCTAAATATATTACTCAGGGGCGGCCTTACCCATTAGGCAAAGGTAGGCGCCCGCCTTGGGCCCCCAAAAGCCAGGGGCCCCCTAAAATGCTTTTCATATAGGATATGCGCATTAAGCGCGGACACGCGAACGTTTGCTGTTTACGGTGTTTATTATGTTTATATACAACCGTCCGAGTCTGTGGCGCCTGCAGGTGTACGGCTGTACGCACTGTGAGTCGACCGCCTTGGGCCCCCAAAAGCCAAGGGCCCCCTAAAATGCTTTTCATATAGGATATGCGCATTAAGCGCGGACACGCGAACGTTTGCTGTTTACGGTGTTTATTATGTTTATATACAACCGTCCGAGTCTGTGGCGCCTGCAGGTGTACGGCTGTACGCACTGTGAGTACCAGAACAGAGCAACATAAAAATCAAAAAAAGCAGCTATACAATTATAGGACAAAGTTTTACATATATGCCATTTTAATTAGTGTTTTATTTTTTTAACTGTACGGAATTATAAAATAAAACGCAAATTATAATCCGGCCTTCCATCAATTATAATGATGAAAAAATGACTCGCCATCTCCTAATTGGATGTGCCTTTAGAGAGAAATGCACGAATTAGATAACAATGACGTATTACTCTTACCTCTATGAGCAAAAATGACTGCGTATTTTAAGTTGTTTCCACTGTTAGAAAAAAATTAAAGTGATCGCACTGGCGCCTCCGTGTGCTGCAGAGCACGCTTCAGCTTCCACTCCTCCGCAAACGATTGGATATGCATCTAACAGCGCACATTTATATAGGTTAAACATTTAAACTAACATTGTGATATACTTGAACTGTTTTATATATAGATTT
>NW_015540842.1:1454746-1471495 GCF_001515605.1 Sinocyclocheilus anshuiensis | reverse complement strand
AATAAATGTATTTTAAAGTTTAGAATTAGACAGCCTTTGCACACAGGCTTACGCTGAAAACAACAAAATGGAACCTCAAGGTTGATCTAGGAAAATGTGTGCAAATGTATAGGGCCCCATTCCTATATTTTGCCTGGGGCCCCCAATTCACTAAATCCGCCCCTGATATTACTTACCCTTTTACATAATCCTATATATATATATATATATATATATGTCACGCTGCTGCTACTGTGAAGGAGTGAGGAGCGAGGAGCGAAGGAGAATTCGTACATATAGTCTTTATTTATCCAATGGAACACACATGTAGCACAGGGAATCGACGAACAATACCGGACAGGAAATAAGGGGCAGAACACACTTTATATACAGAACTAACGAGAGACTAAATGAGGGACACCTGAAACCTATAAACATAATTAACACGAGGGAGAAACTAGGTCAAGTGGGGAACATGGAACACGTGGGGGAGGAAAACAAACATATATAAGATTTGAACAACACGTCCTCCTACTGCCTGGCCAAAAGAGTAAAAATGGCAGTGTACTTCCTTTACAGATATAGTTTTCTCAAAATATGAAACACTGCACAGAAATTAATCTAATAAATGAATTAATGCACTGGATGAATTAATGCATCAAACAAATTAATTGCACTGAATAAATGCAAGTATAGGATGCAAAAATGCATCGAACGAATGAATTACATGAATGTATGCACAAATGCATGAATGAATGTATCAAATTGGTCAAAGAAATTAAAGTATTGCATTGAATGAATGCATGCATTAAATTAATGCATCAAATGAATGAATAAATTGCATCAAATGAATGCATGCATTGAATAAATGAATGAATTAATGAATGCTTGCATGCATCAAATGCATAGAATGAATGAATTAATTCAATCGAATTAATTCATGCATTGAATGAATGAATGCATTGGATACATCAAATAAATTATGAATTATTGCATGAATTAATGCATTAATGATTGAATGCATGCGTTGAATGAATGAATGCATCAAATTAATTAATTAATTAATTGCATCAAATGAATGCATGCATTGAATGAACGAATGAATGCATCAAATACATCAAAGGAATTGCATGCATGCATCAAATGTATGAATTAATGCATGAATGAATGGATGGATGAATGAACGAATGAACGAATTCATGAATGAATGAATGAATGAATGATTGAATGAATTAATTCATTAATTCATTCATTCATTATGTCCAGTTGGGCAAAATTTAATGGCACATCGACTTCAAAACTTTCCCAAACTGTGACCAGTAAGTTAAATAGTTAAAATAAGGCTAAGCTTAACTTTTGACCTTACGATGTCACAACATCACACATTTACAGATACTATTGCTTATAAATTTACACCCTAGTAGAGTCCTCCTTGTTTATATAAACATCCCAAACAGAGATGCAACATCCAAACATTTTACTAGTACTAGCAGTAATTTTTGCATTCAGTATGGACAGACAAATTGTTTGTTACTGGAAACGATTACATCAAGCCTAGCTAGGATATGGGCATCCATATACAAGTATAGATGAAAAAATCCTTATTTTCTTGGATTTAGGCTTGCCACAACAAATTACACATAAAATTACACATATTTAGTTATGTTTGTCATGGCACAACATGAAACACAACGCTAAACATAGTGGAATTACATTCTAAATCGTTATATCAATCATTTTTCAGTTCAGTGAACCACATGGATTATCTATAAATATATGCATGAATTATAAAACCTCAACATCCATCATACCAAATGAATATGATTCATTTTAAAAGAGCCACAATCATAGAGAAAGCAGTGGTTAATTTTCTTCTCCTTTCCAGTGTCTTTCCCACCATTTTCCCCAATCTCTCTTTCCTGTTTGGGATAATAAATTCATGTTTTGTTTTGTTTTTTGACATTTGGGAGACTGCTTCTGACAAGCCATAGTGTTTTAGAAACATTTGCTTTAATCTAGGGTCAGCAATTTCCATAAACTAGAAGACTGGTTTCCGCATATTGCACAGACTGTTGTGGGATAGTGACCCTGAAGTGTGTGGATATTTGCTGTAATATCTCTCAAATGTCATTGTTCTTCAACCCATGTTGACTATTAGGAAGGCCACACAAATATAATCACTTTCTTTGAAGATCTGTGGACCTGGGATTTGGTCTCTAATTGCCTTTCATGTTGGTTTATGGATCGTAAAACTTGGCTTGATATGAGCCATCCGAAGATAATGCATCATAGTAACACGACCCAATAAAACATTCCAGTTACTGTCCGTTACGGATAAAATGTCAGGCATCAGCAGCTATGCTAACAACCTCTTATGAGCCCCCGGTGAAAGTGGCTGTAAATATTTTCAGAACCTTGGTGGTTGGAAAAGAAAAGAGAAAAAAATGTGTCATTTGTCATTAACATAACATGTGAAAGCCACCATGGAAGATTGTCAAATGAGTTATAAGAAAGCTTTCATAATGATGATAGCATCTAAATGCTTCCCATATTCACTGCCAGTAAAACAACATATTGTTTCATTGGAAAATTATAAGATGACGCATAGTCACACAAGCTTGTACTTGTAATGCCTGTATCACTAAAATATTTCAAATGCATATGGCACTTGCTATAAATGTAGATCTGAAATATTCTTTAGAGAAAATCTGAAAGATTCTTTAGAAAAATTAGGCAAGTTTTTATTTTATTTTTTCTTCCCTGGACAAGATGGCAAGATGACAATGAAATTAAATATTGTATGTGATGTTTTATTTTACATAACATATTGACACTCTCATTCAAGAAATCACACGACTCTTAAGTTATACGGTAAAAAGAGTAACAGGGTTGCAGATTTCACCTAGTGAAATCTAGTTACATCTAGTTTGGGACCACATACTGATAAATGAACAATGATCATCTCTCATTAATAAAACAAAATAAATGTTTATTATTCATTGATCTTACAATAATTTTAGTAACAATGTTGAATAGTTGAACTTGACGAATACAGTCTACATTACAATTTGAGTGGATGGAATACAAGTACATACTTGTCTACCCACAATGCTGTAGAAAATATCCAAATAATTTCATGCACTTTTATGTTAATGCTATGGTGGCCTTCATTTCTTAAAAATAAAATAATTATAAAAAGTATCTGTGCACCTATTAAAGTCTATTACTAAGAATTGGCCTGCATTTTTTAAGCTTTTTTTTTTGCTAAATTGCTGTCGAACAATCAAACAAAGGTGAAAGAATGGAAGTAATCATATAATTTACATGTGTTGGCAAATGTTTAAGCGATTGCCTTATCAAATCTCTGTTAAGCAAGCTTGTCCTCATTGTTTGAGCCATTGACCTCATTGCTTGTTTCCTTTTTTTCTTACATGCTATCAGTTAAATGCACTCCACACATACAAGCTAAGAGAGATACGTTTGCATCCAACTACACTCATGAGGGGATGTGAAAAACATTTGGGAAGGTGATAAAACCAACCCTTACATCCTTGCAGAATTTGTTTTGGCTGGGTTTAATGCAAAGCACCAGTTTCCCATAGTGCAATTGTTTGTTATATGCAGCTGCCTTTTCTCAAGGTTTGCCATTTTCACTGTTGATATACCTAAGTCTCTTGTGGGGAGTCTATTGTGGAGTGTCAGAAGATACCATGTCTTGTGTAATCTGCTCTGATGCTGTGCCATGGAAAACGGCCAGACATTACTGATGTAAAACTATATGAAGATCATCTTATTTCACATTTAGTGTTGAAGAAAAAGTACTCAACATAGACATTATCATTTTCAAGTTTCAAAAAGTTAATAAAGGCATTATAAATAATCCATACAAATCGAGAGGTCAAATTGTTCTGAAGAGACATGATCGCCCAATACGATACAGATTTCATTAGGTTTTTGTTCAAACATGAACACTGATCAACACACAGACATAGAGCACATCAAATATGATTAATGGAAGATCAAACATGCAAGATCAAACAACTGCACTATTTTTTAAGATGTCTTTATGTACTTTTTGACGCTTTAAAACATTAAATTACAAGCCCTTCACTGGATGAAAAAAGACAGAATATTACAAAATCGCTTCAATTTTTTCTCAAAGACAAAAGTCTTATGAATTTGGAACAACAAGAGAGTGAGTAACTGGGAGAGTGATGGGTGAGTAAATTATAGGTGAACTTACTCTTTAGCTTCCTTTTTACTAAAAAGAGAGGCAACAACATGTTTTGCTTCGTCTTATCAAGTTGTTTCGGTAAAATTGTTTAGTGAAATTACCACTGATATATATATAAATATATATATATATATATATATATATATATATATATATGAAATGGACTGCCTGGCCAAAAGAGTAAAAATGGCAGTGTACTTCCTTTACAGATATAGTTTTCTCAAAATATGAAATACTACACAGAAATGAATCTAATAAATGAATTAATGCACTGGATGAATGAATGCATCAAACAAATTAATTGCACTGAATAAATGCATGTATAGGATGCAAAAATGCATCGAACGAATTAATTACATGAATGTATGCACAGAATGCATGAATGAATGCATCAAATTTGTCAAAGAAATTAAAGTATTGCATTGAATGAATGCATGCATTAAATTAATGCATCAAATGAATGAATAAATTGCATCAAATGAATGCATGCATTGAATAAATGAATGAATTAATGAATGCTTGCATGCATCAAATGCATAGAATGAATGAATTAATTCAATCGAATTAATTCATGCATTGAATGAATGAATGCATTGGATACATCAAATAAATTATGAATTATTGCATGAATTAATGCATTAATGATTGAATGCATGCGTTGAATGAATGAATGCATCAAATTAATTAATTAATTAATTGCATCAAATGAATGCATGCATTGAATGAACGAATGAATGCATCAAATACATCAAAGGAATTGCATGCATGCATCAAATGTATGAATTAATGCATGAATGAATGGATGGATGAATGAACGAATGAACGAATTCATGAATGAATGAATGAATGAATGATTGAATGAATTAATTCATTAATTCATTCATTCATTATGTCCAGTTGGGCAAAATTTAATGGCACATCGACTTCAAAACTTTCCCAAACTGTGACCAGTAAGTTAAATAGTTAAAATAAGGCTAAGCTTAACTTTTGACCTTACGATGTCACAACATCACACATTTACAGATACTATTGCTTATAAATTTACACCCTAGTAGAGTCCTCCTTGTTTATATAAACATCCCAAACAGAGATGCAACATCCAAACATTTTACTAGTACTAGCAGTAATTTTTGCATTCAGTATGGACAGACAAATTGTTTGTTACTGGAAACGATTACATCAAGCCTAGCTAGGATATGGGCATCCATATACAAGTATAGATGAAAAAATCCTTATTTTCTTGGATTTAGGCTTGCCACAACAAATTACACCTAAAATTACACATATTTAGTTATGTTTGTCATGGCACAACATGAAACACAACGCTAAACATAGTGGAATTACATTCTAAATCGTTATATCAATCATTTTTCAGTTCAGTGAACCACATGGATTATCTATAAATATATGCATGAATTATAAAACCTCAACATCCATCATACCAAATGAATATGATTCATTTTAAAAGAGCCACAATCATAGAGAAAGCAGTGGTTAATTATCTTCTCCTTTCCAGTGTCTTTCCCACCATTTTCCCCAATCTCTCTTTCCTGTTTGGGATAATAAATTCATGTTTTGTTTTGTTTTTTGACATTTGGGAGACTGCTTCTGACAAGCCATAGTGTTTTAGAAACATTTGCTTTAATCTAGGGTCAGCAATTTCCATAAACTAGAAGACTGGTTTCCGCATATTGCACAGACTGTTGTGGGATAGTGACCCTGAAGTGTGTGGATATTTGCTGTAATATCTCTCAAATGTCATTGTTCTTCAACCCACGCTGACTATTAGGAAGGCCACACAAATATAATCACTTTCTTTGAAGATCTGTGGACCTGGGATTTGGTCTCTAATTGCCTTTCATGTTGGTTTATGGATCGTAAAACTTGGCTTGATATGAGCCATCCGAAGATAATGCATCATAGTAACACGACCCAATAAAACATTCCAGTTACTGTCCGTTACGGATAAAATGTCAGGCATCAGCAGCTATGCTAACAACCTCTTATGAGCCCCCGGTGAAAGTGGCTGTAAATATTTTCAGAACCTTGGTGGCTGGAAAAGGACAGAGAAAAAGATGTGTCCTTTGTCATTAACATAACACATAAAAGTTACAATGGAAGATTGCCAAACGAGTTATACTGCCACTAAACAGAAAGCTTTCATAATGGTGATAGCATATAAATGCTTCACATATTCAATGCCAGGAAAACAACATAGTGTTTCAATGGGAAATTATAAGAAGCACAATCACCCAAGCTTGTACTTGTTTTGCCTGTATCATTTTAATAATTCATTTGCATATGGCACTTTCAATAAATGGAGACTTTAGAAAAAAATATATATTTTCTCTACAATACAATAAAATAAAATGCTTATTGTTCAACTGTTTTTTGTTTTGTTTTTTTACTAAATGTATATGAAGTGTTGTTTTATGTAACATTGATGATCTCATTCGATATATATGTATAGAGAGAGTAATTTTAAAGCATAAACAAATTTAGCAAAATTAGTGTAAAGTGTCAATCAAACAAACAAAGGTGAAAAAAATGGAGTAATCATATCATTAACAAGTGTTGGCAAATATTTAAGTGCCTGCCTTATTGAATCTTAAGCAAACTTGTCCTCATTGTTTAAGCTATTGACCTCATTGCTTCTTTCCTTTTTTCTTATATGCTATCAGTTGAATCCACACCACACACACACACAAGTTAAGAGAGATACGTTTGCATTCAACTACACTCATGAGGGGATGTGAGAAATGTTTGGGAAGGTGATAAAACCAACCTTCACATCCTCACATAATTTATTTTGGCTGGGTTTAATGCAAAGTGCCAGTCTCCTATAATGCAATTGTTTGTAATATGCAGCTGCTTTTTCTCAACGTTTGCCATTTTCACTGTTGATATACCTAGTTTTTTTGTGAGTTTTTGTGTCAGAAGATACCATATCTTGTGTAAGCCACTCTGTTGCTGTGCCTTGAAAAAACCACCAGACATTAATGATCTAAGACAACCTTATTTCACACTTAGTGCCGAAGAAAACAAATACATTAACATTAACATTTTCAAGTTTCAAAAAGTAAATAAAGCCATCATAAAAAGTCTTATGGATTTGGACCGGCATGAGGGTCAGTATCTGATGACTGAATTATTATTTTCGGTTGAATTTAACCTTAAGATACCTGGAAAGAGAGCCAACAACTTGCTTTTCTTCGTCTAATCAAGTTATAGTACTTTGATAATTAACGTCGGATAAAATGTAGTCAAATTACCACTCATATATTAACATTGATGTCAATGGTTGTTTGGTTTTGGTTCTGTTTGGTTACCAACATTCTTTAAACTATCTTCTTCTGTGTTCAACAGAAGAAAGAAACTCCTACAGGTTTGGAACAAAATGTAAGGACACAATTTTCTTCTTTGGGTGAATTATCCCTTTAAGATCTCCATAAAATGAACTGTTTTTCCCCCTAGTGGAGCATAATTATTCTAACATCGTTCTAATTATTCAAATTGTTCGCTATTCTACCATTAACCAAAGGTATGGAGAACAAACTGCTGTGATTATCCAATTACACTGAACAAAATTATAAACGCAACACAACACATCTCCTTCGCATAGAGTTGATCAGGTTGTTGATTGTGGCCTGTAGAATGTTGGTCCACTCCTCTTCAATGGCTGTGTGAAGTTGCTGTATATTTGCAGGAACTAGAACACGCTGTCGTATACACCGATCAAGAGCATCCCAAGCATGCTCAATGGGTGACATGTCTGGTGAGTATGCTGGCCATGCAATGTACATAGAAAAAGTCTTAGATCTTTGAGTTCAGCTCATGAAAAATGGGGGCAAAAACAAAAGTGTTGCGTTTATAATTTTGTTCAGTGTATGTCGCACTTTAGTTTGGGGACCAATTCTCACTGTTAACTAACTATTAACTATGACTTTTGATTCAGTAAAATCATAATTAGCTGCTTATTAATAGTAAGCTAGTTAAGCTTAGGTATGGGGTAGTATTAAGAAATCTAAAATATGGTCATATAGAATAGGGCATTAAAGGGGACATGAAATGAGAAACCAAAATGTCCTTGATCTTTTGACATATACTGTACTATAACAACATCCTGTAAGTTTCAGAACTCAAAACGTTCTTGTTAGTCTAAAAACAACTTATATTGAAGGCAGTTTTCCCAAACAGCTTGTGGAATGTACCACTCTATGATGTAATAGTGTAGATAAGCACCGCCCCCACAGAAGATCAACGCCTGCTTTGACATCACTACCTGTTTAGCACCGCCCATGTAGTGCATGTAGTGTAAATAACAAGAGGCGAACACAGGTCTACGCAGAAACCAAGCGAACAAGATGGCTCCGAAGACAACAAGATGCTGTGCAGTGCCAAGTTGTGGAAAAATTAGGCATTGCCTTCCTTCTGAGCCCAACGTTAGGAAAGAGTGAATGAACTTTATTTTTAATTAAGTTCCAGTAGGAACTTGGTCCTTTGGTCACTTCATTTCACCATGGGTTTATTTACAAACAAAGCACAATTTGACGCAGTATTTTCAGAAAGATTACAACTAAAAGACGATGCTGTGCCGACTATTGGATCCGACAGTAATTTCGCAACACACAAGTGTGAGTAACTGTTTTTATTACATGATCACTATTGTTTTGTCTGATAAACAGATCATTTGATGACGGTCGGGCTAGTTTGTTTGGTGTGTTCCACTCGTCGGCTTTCGTCGGGCTCACATCGGCAGCATTTTGCCCAATTCAACATGTTGAATCAGCGTCGGGGCCGTCGGGACCGTCTGCGCGAATGAGAGCTCTGATTGGATGTTCAGTTTAGCGAACGAGTCAGTGCCCGAGAATTAAAGAGAAAGTGATGAAAACAAGCACGTACATACAGACAAAAGGCTGTTTAAATGTTATGTGATCTTTCCCAATCATTTTAATACGCAAATTTTTCATAACAACATGAGCCGCTGAAAATGATTAAAGTTATCAGCGTTACTGATATTCAAAATGGTAAGCAAGTGCTGCTTTGTTTACATTTCGTATATCTGCATTTATCTTGTATATCTTTGTTTCAGTTTCTCCTTTTGAATGACGAATATATACTACAGATAGCTGCTGATATAGACAGTTAATTCCTCTCACGCATGCGCAGAACGCACGTGTTAGTTTGCCGTCGGCTGTAGTCTGTGCGGTGTGTTCGAGCGCAGCTTTTTGGTCCGACGCTGCCGACGTGAGGCGACAACGTCGGCTTTTGCCGCCTCTAGTTCTTTGAAGTCGGCTTGGTGTGTCCCGGCCTTTAGCCAATCATAGTAGTGGGTGTTTACTTCCGAGTCTATAATCCACCACACCTTTTCAAACAGAGCGTTCTGATGAGGGGGTCAAAAACAGGACAAAAAATAGCCTATTATATCTAAATCATGATGGTTTTTTTTATGTAAAAATCTTTTAACATTATGAGTGGACCTCGGAGAACAGTACAAAATAAAAATAGAGGCAGTTCATGACCCCTTTAATATGTGCGTAATAAATACTAATAAACATCCAATATGCTATTAATATGCATGCTAATAAGCAACTAGTTAATAGTGAGAATGGGTCCCTAAACCTAAATGTTACCTTAAAGATATTTCACCCAAACAATGAAAATTCTGTCATCGGCCCACCCTCACCCTCACCCTCCTGTCGTTGCAAACCTGTAATACTTTTGTTCATCTTCAGAACACAAATTAAGATATTTTTGATGATATCCAAAAGCTTTCTGCCTGGCACTGACACGTTCAAGGCCCAGAAAGGTAGTAAGGACATCGTTAAAATATTCCACGTGACATCAGTGGTTCAACTGTAATGTTATGAAGCTACAAGAATACTTTTTTATGTGCAAAGAAAACAAAAATAAAGAGGTTTGTGTTTGGAACAACATGAGAGTGAGTAATGGCAAATCCATTTAATAAAGAAAGCAACTTATGCAATACTTTAGAAGAGCCACACGTCTCCATCAAGACACAAAAGAAACTCCACTGTGTTCAGCAGAAACAAAAATATTTTGAGAATATGGTTCTTAATAAGGTTGTTTTTTAGATTCACTGATCTGAAATCTTAGCACACTGAGCTTACTACCCACACTGATCTTGTAAAAGTAAACAGGATTTGAACTGGCATGAAAGAACATCTACCGACTGCAGAATTGGATCAGATGATCTGACCTCATAGGTCAGTCCGTCTAACTCTCACAAACAAGCTATCCATGTTCTTTCTCATGTCTACATGCAGCCGGCTCCAACCTTCCCAACAGACCTCTGCTTCCCTACTTTGTTTTCTTTTCCTATCCTTCTCTGTCTCAGATGTCATATTTGATCATCAAGCCTTCTAGTTTATTTATTTATTTTTTTATTTATTTAGTCATTTAGTTTGTACACTCAGTATGTCAGTACATCACTCAATCAGTGACGTAATGGCCACATAGTACAGAGTTTGTACTCGCATGTTTTTTTTAGGGGAGCAATGGAAAAAAGTCACATTTGATCTTGAAGGACAGAAGAGGAACAGGAGACAAGCAATTTCCTCTTCATCTCCGATGTCTCATGTTGGTGACAGTGTTATTAATAAATCTTTGGGGGAGGCCAATTAGAGATGTCATGATTTGCCTTTGCACGATTCATGGCATGGGAGGACTGCATGAAATAACTGACCGCTGAGCTGGAGATGTGCCACTCAGATGGGAGGAGTGTTAAAGCTGAGTGGGTGTATGCTGGGGGTGGTGGTCTTAACAAGAAGCTTCTGTGGAAATGCATGAGACGTGAGGCATGTTTTTATCAGTGGGGGGTGGACATGCTGTGTGTTTGTACATGCTCATCTGTGTGTCAGTGTCAAGCACTTTGACTGTTTCTCATCTTGTTTGAGCAGTTCATGCACTTTGGCTCACACTCTGAAACTGTGATTTCTCATCCACTGCATCAGGTAGGACCAATTCTGGTTTATTTAGAGTTTTGAATGTGTTTATTTGTCATTGGAAGCATGCAAAATGTACTAAAAGCTAATCATGTTTATTGAACATGTTTGAATACTTATTCATTAATTTGAATACTAAACTAAATTCATGAACATGCAGCACATATCTAAAATCCTTATTTAGATGCTTTATTTAGTAGTCATTTGTAAAATCATGCATAAATGCAAAATCATCATAAAATATTTTAAATGTTAAAGAAGGAATCATTATTATTTTCATTGCATAGTTAAGATTTTGCCATAAATATTAAACATGAAGAATAATTTAATTAAAAAATCTCTTCCCGCTACAGACATGAATATTACTGAATAATAATGCAGTTTATTAAATAATAATAATAATAATACATTTTATTTATAATGCGCTTTTCTCAACCCAAAGCGCTAGAGAATTAAAGAGAAGTGTGCTATTATTTGTGGCTGTTTTTAGCATGGTGGATGATAAAATAGTTGAAAAAAAATGGGGGTGGACCTTTTCGTCAGTTAGCAACACCTTAAAAACCACTCTGAACATTTTTTTTTAACAGAAATTGAAAGAAAAAAGTACTCTCTCTCTCTCTCTCTCTCTCTCTCTCTATATATATATATATATATATATATATATATATATATATATACATAATAATAATATATTAATATTAAGAAATTATATTGTATACGGGGTCATTTCATTTAAAACAACCAAGATTGTGTTCACTTTCATGAAAAAAAAAAAAAAACACATTCTGAGTGATTTCTTTGACTTTTGTTCTTGCTGATATGATGGTTACAAAATGATGCTAAAAGCCTGTTATGAGACTCAAAGCACTTTGTTTAGTCTGGTGCGTTGTTCCCATTATGCTGCACATACAATAAAGTATGGAATGGCTCATTTAAGAAGATGGTCGTTAACATACACATTTACATTGCTATCTAAATGAGGACACACCATAGTCAAGTTTATTGCTATTCCAGTAATGTACATACTGTATAAAGAAGAACAAAATGTATGTTTGTTGCTGGAACAAAATCCATCTGCGGTATACTGTAACTTACAGACAGTGTGATCAAGACTGACTTATTGCTTCACTGTAACAATAAACTACATAAATACAAAAAAGAAAAGAAAAATAAATAAGTAGTCATTTTAAAGCCCCGTTCATCTGCAACAAAGTTACCAGTGGCCAGCTGCATTAGTTAACACTTAGGCAAGTCAGTTATCTATTATTAATAGGGCTGTCAGTTTAAAGCGTTAACTTAATTAATTAGTTTAATTAATTATGAAAAAATAATGCATTAAAATATTTTAACGCAGTTAACGCACTGGCCCCGCCCCCAGAGCAGTTGACAGTTGACAAATATGATGCAGGGCAACAACTCCATAAATGCAGTTATGCCCTAAAATTCAAGATATTGGTGCAAATAAAATGCCCCTGTATGAGTTTTTGTCTCATATTTATATCATATGATAAGAGATAATTTAATGATAAGAGCAGTATCACACGAGTGATGATTTTGTCTCAAATATCACAAGTTTGGATGTGATTTTATACAACAGTTCAGTAAATAAGAAGTTGATATTGTGTTATATTTTAAACACAATATGTGTTTTTGCTCAACTTCTTCAAAAAGAAGAAATTACCTTTAAAGCCATAACAGAATTGTTGCGTGTCCCGGAGCAACACAGCGGTGTTTAGTTTCTGAATGAATCCGCGTTTTGAACGAATTGTATGAACCAATGATTCAAAGGCCAACTCATAAAGAAAGCTGTTTACTTAATTCCTGAATGAATCAGCCGTTTGAACGAATCAAATGAAGACATTTACCGCCACCTGCTGGCAGGTTTAGTTTCTTGTTTGGAGAATCATTTCAAAATAATAACAATAAAAATATTAAAGGGATAGTTCACCCAACAAATTTAAATTCCGTCATCATTCACTCACCCTCATGTTGTTTCAAACCCTTCTTTTGTGGAACATATAAGAAGGTATTTTGAAGACAGTTGGTAAAAAAGACATTTTAGTTACCAATGACTTTCATAGTATGAACAAACATACTGAGATGTTTCTCAAATTATATTATTTTATGTTCCATAGTTTATGTTTGGCCGTTGTAGCCTAAATGTTTATGTGTAATAAATGTCATGTTGAATCAAATAAAATATTTCGGTAACACTTTCTATGAAGCCCATATTTATAACACATTATAAGGGTATTCTTAAGGCATTATAATGAATGCATAATGCATTATAAAATAACTTATAATATGTTATATAATCTTATAAATAATCATAACAACAATTATAATACATTATAATGCTTACGCATTTGTGGTTATAAGTTTTAAGATTATGATTATTTATAACACACAATGAACACCATATCAAATCTATTTTTACATTTATAATGGACTATATATCTTGACATTGTTTATTTAAGATCTGCAGAGTATCTTATTACATCTTGTAAGTGGTTAGGTGTGGAGTGTTATTTGAGTGTTCCCTGTGAGGCTAATATTAATTTTGATGTGAACAATTAATAATTTCAACTGAAAAAATGCAATGTTTATATGTTAGGTTACATTTTATTTTCATGGTCTCCCTAGTCTATTGCCTATAAGCAACTTTTCAACTACATGTCAACTAACTCTCATTAGAGTATTAGTAGGCTTAGGTTAAGGTTAGGTTTGGTAGAATGTTGACGTACTTGCACAGTTACTTATAGTCAGTTTGTCTGTTGGGGAACCGTCACAATAATCAAACTGATATTACATTAAAAATACTTCAAAGCAAATATGTTTTATTACACATTCATCTGATCTGATATCTGATCTTATGGCTGTTTGAGAAAAAAATAATATTATTATTATTATTACTATACTTACAAGTGGTCTTTGATGGCTTTCAGTCAAGTAGCATAAGAAAGATGGCAAGATATGAGACTTATAATACATTATAACTATGATAATTATAATGTATTATAAATATGGGCTTCATAGAAAGTGTTACCAATATTTATTTCTAAAGCAACAATTTGTAATGTCTACTTGATACTTTCTCATTTAACACAAAAATAGCTTTAAATAATCTTTTGTTGGTATTTTCATAGTCAATTTTTTTTTTCCGATTAATTAGATTAATTAATCGACACATGTAATTAATTAGATTAAACATTTTATTCGACTGACAGCCCTAATTATTAATAGTATTTTATGAGTCGAGTCCAAGTCTTTAACCAACTGAGTTTGAGTGGGAGATGTTTATAATGTCTTCTTATCTCAATTTTATGTTGTTTCTTCTTCTTCTTCTTCTTTTTATTTACTTTTTTTTTTTATTTCTCATGTTACATCTGACGTGGATTCAACCGTACTTCTGAGTCCAAATTTTCAGAGTCTGTGCCACCCAAGAGCGTCCAAATTTGAGTTAATTCATAATTGCAGTTCGAGACCAAGTGCCCCGACTCCACTTAAACCAGTCTTAACATAGAGGCTAAGTTTATGTAAATGATTACTGAACTCATTTATTTTCAGCTGGAAAATTTCACAGATGTTACAGTAACCACTGCTGACAGGATGTGGCCATGTTCAGTGACTCGACAAAACTGAGAAATGTTTCATTTTATGTTCGAGCAGAGGTCAGAGCTTGGTATAGTGATTTGGGTGAGACAAGTACAAGCCCCAGCTTCTCTCTGCTATATTATCCAAATAAATGTAAAAAATGTCAAAAGTATCTTTTTAAGGGTCATATGATGCTATTTTAAAGATTATTATTTTGTGTATTTGGTGTAACAGAATATGTTGACATGCTTTAATGTTCAAAAAACACATTATTTTTCTAATACTGTACATTATTGTAGGTCCTCTATGCCCCGCCTCTCTCAAACATGTCATTTTCAACAAAGCCCCCTCCTTTGACAAGCGCAGTCTGCTGTGATTGGCCAGCTGACCCAGTGCATTGTGATTGGCCGAACATCACAAGCACGTGTCGGAAATGTAATGCAATAACAATAGCAAATACTTAAACTAATAACAAAACATACTTGCAGTCGCTGATTCAGAAGCGCCAGATTGTCATAGCAAAGTCGGAATTGACCCTTTTTTTTTTTTTTTAGAAATAGCCTTTATGCACAGCCAGCCTTGTACTCTTCTAGGTTAAAAAAACTGTCGTCCATAAAATGCGTTGCACAAATTCGAACATCTGGGTTGTGCTGTTCTGTTGTAAATAAATCTTAACCAATGATTCCTAATTGTATCTACTTCCGGAAGGCCAAATAAAGTGATTTTGCTTCCGCATTGAAACACACAGCGTCTCCCTGACATGCTGCATCATTAGTCTTTGCAACTTTACAGATCTTCTTTATGTGCCAAGAGCTTGTAACACTCCAAAGAGAAAGGAAAACTTGAAATCGCATCATATGACCCCTTTAAGTTTACCTTTAACAAATACAGAGTGATCTTGATTCAGTGACAACCAATGGGATTGAAGGACATTGAGCTCACATGGCCTGACCTCTGACAGCTACTGTAGTCGTGTGTCCGCAAGATGGTGTTGAAGTTAGCCAAATGTATTTTTGATAGAGTACTGGATGTACCACATTTATGTTAAAATTGTCAATATTTGGATCCAAATATTATATATTAGGTGAAAAGCAGTAGTATGTACAAATTCACAGCCTTTATAAAACAGTAAGCAAAAGGAAGCTGGATGATCTACCACTTCCGGCGAGACTCTGAAGTGCATATCTGATGGATACTTTACTATCCCATGAGGCCACAGGAGAGGAGTTGTGAATGACAGTTAAGCGATGCAATGGATGTTTTATGTTTGGATTACATTCAAACTACACATATTCATACTATATAGAGCATACTTTTTAACATTATAAAATATATATTTGAATGAAATTAGAGAGACTATTCAATTTCAGATGCAGACTACAACATTTTAATAGAGGCAATGCCTACTCTTTAATACACATATGCATTAGCTGGACTAATCTGAAAATGTTTTGTGTGTGATTTGAGAAGCACAATTTATGATACCAGTTGTCAGATTCTATTCCCAATTTGAAATAATTGCAACAGTGCTAAACAGGTTCATAAAAAAGCACACAGAGATGTCCACCAAGTTAACCTTCTTCCTTTACAAGGGACTTTGATAATCAACACAAATATTAATGTAGATGAAATAATTTATATTTGTCACAATTGTTTATTTTTAAACTATAGTTTTCAGTATTAAGCTTTTCCTTGTGAAAACTAAGCATACTTTAGTATCTAAACGAATACTTGTTACAGACATAACATAGCCTATTTTAAAAGAATATACTTATGTGAAAACGTCTCAGTTACGTATGTAACCCTCGTTCCCTGAAGGAGGGAACGGAGACGTCACGTCAGTGACCGACGAATTGGGATCTCGCTTAGAGAGACCAATCCACTTTGAGTGTAAACTAAACGGACCAATGCACATTGGCATGCGATGATTGCATCCAGCTGCCGCTGATCACAGCGTGAGCATAAAAAGGCAGCCAG
>NW_015540842.1:1453081-1454015 GCF_001515605.1 Sinocyclocheilus anshuiensis | reverse complement strand
TCGAGTATAATTAGGCAGCAGGTGCAATGCATACTCAGGTTTTCGCTGAGGAGCCGAGCCGGTGACCTGGCCGCTCAGTGGTAGTACAGCAGCAGTGGCGACGGGACGTGACGTCTCCATTCCCTCCTTCAGGGAACGAGGGTTAACTACATAACTGAGACATTCCCTTTCAGTTGGTCACTGTCAATGTCACGTCGGTGACTGACGAATTGGGATCCCTACCAAAGCACCATGGATGCTGCCCCTTCCAGTGTCCTGTGCAAGCCACCTGCCCCCCTTTTTGGTGTAGGCCGGGGCTCGCAACAAGAAGGCCAGTCACTGTTTTCGTAGCACTATCCACTCAGTGAGATTGGGTAACACGGAGAAAACGTGCCCGTTCCACTTGGAACAGGAACAATGCGGAAGCCCCATCTTTCCCGAAGGAGGTTTCGGAAGCACTTACGCATATGAACAACCGTTTAGGTGCATATGAAAGATTCGAGGTGATTGAAACCCTCTTGGAAATGGCAGAAGTCTGCCGGGGAAACACGGGCTCTGAGGCTATACCGTGGACTTTACACATATGAGATCCACTTAGGTCTCTACATATGGAACACAGCCCTCTACTGGTTCTTACGAATTCATCGAGTGAGGGCCTGGCACCAGACATTCCGCCACGTCTGGCTGCCGAAGGGATGGGGGAGCTCGACAGGGTCTACAGTACGGACACTCTGGAGCAGTTTTAGTAAGCCGACACTAACCGAGGCCTCTCAGTGCTTCTACCCGTTTGAGGTGAGAACACAGGAGGATACCAGCTCCACATGAAGGCTATATAATCTAGCGAACGTGTTGGGGGTCGCCCAGCCCGCAGCTCTACAAATATCTACCAGAGAGGCGCCACGAGCCAGTGCCCAGTAGGATACAACACTTCTAGTAGAGTGAGCTCGCAACCTGA
>NW_015540842.1:1449005-1452746 GCF_001515605.1 Sinocyclocheilus anshuiensis | reverse complement strand
GAGTGTAAACTAAACGAGCCAATGCACACTGGCATGCGATGATTGCATCCAGCTGCCGCTGATCACAGCGCGAGTATAATTAGGCAGCAGGTGCAACGCATACTCAGGTTTTCGCTGAGGAGCCGAGCCGGTGACCTGGCCGCTCAGTGGTAGTACAGCAGCAGTGGCGACGGGACGTGACGTCTCCATTCCCTCCTTCAGGGAACGAGGGTTAACTACATAACTGAGACATTCCCTTTCAGTTGGTCACTCTCAATGTCACGTCGGTGACTGACGAATTGGGATCCCTACCAAAGCACCATGGATGCTGCCCCTTCCAGTGTCCTGTGCAAGCCACCTGCCCCCCTTTTTGGTGTAGGCCGGGGCTCGCAACAAGAAGGCCAGTCACTGTTTTCGTAGCACTATCCACTCAGTGAGATTGGGTAACACGGAGAAAACGTGCCCGTTCCACTTGGAACAGGAACAATGCGGAAGCCCCATCTTTCCCGAAGGAGGTTTCGGAAGCACTTACGCATATGAACAACCGTTTAGGTGCATATGAAAGATTCGAGGTGATTGAAACCCTCTTGGAAATGGCAGAAGTCTGCCGGGGAAACACGGGCTCTGAGGCTATACCGTGGACTTTACACATATGGGATCCACTTAGGTCTCTACATATGGAACCCGGCCCTATACCGGTTCTCACGGATTCATCGAGTGAGGGCCTGGCACCAGACATTCCGCCACGTCTGGCTGCCGAAGGGATGGGGGAGCTCGACAGGGTCTACAGTACGGACACTCTGGAGCAGTTTTAGTAAGCCGACACTAACCGAGGCCTCTCAGTGCTTCTACCCGTTTGAGGTGAGAACACAGGAGGATACCAGCTCCACATGAAGGCTATATAATCTAGCGAACGTGTTGGGGGTCGCCCAGCCCGCAGCTCTACAAATATCTACCAGAGAGGCGCCACGAGCCAGTGCCCAGTAGGATACAACACTTCTAGTAGAGTGAGCTCGCAACCTGAACGGGTAGGGCACACCCTGTGCCTGATAAGCCAGGGTGATGGCATTCACTATCCAGTGGGCCATCCTCTGCTTAGAGACGGCATTCCCCTTCTGCCAGCCTACGTGGCAGACAAAGAGCTGGTCTGAGGTCCTGAAGCATTGTGTCCGGTCTACGTAGCATCTCAAAGCTCAGACGGGACAAAGCAAAGCTAGGGCCGGTTCTGCCTTCTGCGGGGGCAGCGCTTGCAGGCTCACCACCTGATCCTTGAAGAGAGTAGTGGGAACCTTGGGCACATATCCGGGCCGGGGCCTCAGGATTACCTGGGAGTCAGCCGGCCCAAACCCTAGGCACGAATCACCGACAGAAAATGCATGCAGGTCCCCTACCCACTTGATGGAGGCCAGTGCAAGCAGGAGCAGAGTCTTCATTGATAGAAACTTCAGCTCAACTGTTTGCAAAGGCTCAAGTTGGCCCTGCTGTAGTGCTCAGAGGGTATATGGGGGGCTGTGGAGAATTTAGACTTATTGCCCCCCTAAGGAACCCGATGACGAGGTCATGCTTCCCCACCGACTTCCCTTCCACGGGGTCGTGGTTGGCAGCAATAGCCAACACGTAGACTTTAAGGGTGGAGGGAGCGCGATTCGTCGACCGAGAATGCGTGCAGGTCCCCTACCCTCTTGATGGAGGCCAGTGCAAGCAGGAGCAGAGTCTTCATTGATAGAAACTTCAGCTCAACTGTTTGCAAAGGCTCAAGTTGGCCCTGCTGTAGTGCTCAGAGGGTATATGGGGGGCTGTGGAGAATTTAGACTTATTGCCCCCCTAAGGAACCCGATGACGAGGTCATGCTTCCCCACCGACTTCCCTTCCACGGGGTCGTGGTTGGCAGCAATAGCCAACACGTAGACTTTAAGGGTGGAGGGAGACAGCCTTTGCTCCAACCCTTGCTGCAGAAAGGGCAGCACGACTCTGATCTGGCATTTCTAGGGGTCTTCTCGGTGAGAAGAACACCATTCGATGAACAAGTTCCACTTCAAGGAACCTGTCTTGTAGACGGTGCTCTCACCGAAGTAATGCTGTCAACTACCTCCTGGGGTAGGTCACCTAGAACCTCCGCCTCCCGTCAGGGGACCAGACATGAAGTTTCCAGAGGTCTGGACGCGGGTGCCACAGGGTGTCCCGTCTCTGAGTCAGTAGATCCTTCCTCAGAGGCATCTGCCAAGGAGGGGCTGTCACGAGGAGCATCAGTTCCGAGATCCATAACCGAGTGGGCCAATAAGGCGCCACGAGCAGGACCTGCTCCTCGTCTTCCCTGATCTTGCACAGTGTCTGTGCGAGAAGGCTCACTGGGGGAAACGCATACTTGCGAAGGCCCCGCAGCCAACTGTGTGCCAGTGCATCTGTGCCGAGTGTTCCTTCGGTCAGAGAGTAAAACAACTGGCAGTGAGAAGTCTCTGAAGATGCAAACAGGTCTACTTGAGCGGCTACGAAAGGTCTCCAAATCAGCTGGACCATCTGGGGATGGAGTCTCCCTTCCTCGGGGAGCGCAGCTCGTGACAGCTCGTCGGCTGCCCGGTTGTGCAAGCACAGAATGTGAATGATACGAAGCGACCTCAGATGTTTCTGACTCCAAAGGAGGAGGTGGCGGGCGAGTTGCGACATGCGACGGGAGCATAGACCACCTTGTCGGTTGATGTATGCAATGGTCGCAGTGTTGTCCGTGTGGACCAGTATGTGCTTGCCTCGTAAGTGCCCTTTGAGACGGATCAAGGCAAGGTGTACTGCCAGAAACTTTTCCCAGTTGACCCGAAGGCCCAACTGGCCGAGGTGCGAGAGCACCAAGTCCCTGTGTTTGCACAACTGATCCTGAGAATGAGCTAGTATGTCGAGGTAGTTGATGAATGTACGCGTCTTTCAGGTCAATCGCTGCAAACCAATCTCGGGGACGGATGCACCCGAAGATGCGCTCCTCGTGAGCATCTTGAACGGAAGCTTGTGAAGGGCCCCGTTCAAGACACGCAGATCCAAGATTGGTCTTAACCCACTGCCTTTCTTGGGTACAATGAAGTAAGGGCTGTAAAACCCCGTCTTCATATCGGCTGGAGGGACTGGCTCTATCGCATCCTACACCAGTAGAACTGCGATATCTGCACGCAATACAGGGGCATCTGCCGCCTTCACTGAAGTGAAGTGGATGCCCCTGAACTTGGGAGAACACCGGGCGAACTGAATCACATAGCCGAGTCTGATGGTCTGAAGGAGCCAATGAGACGGACTGGGGAACGCTAGCCAGGCTCCCAGATACCGTACAAGTGGCACGAACGGAACCGCCAACCTACCCGCGGTGGGGCAGCGAGGGGGAACGCAGAGACCCGGCCTGGGCGTCTCGTTGCCAGTCCGAAGCGGGGTCAGCGTGTGTCAACACTTACCTGCATTTGGGCAGAGGGTGCGTGAGTAGTACATTTGATCGCACTCTCGAACCGCCCACAGCTGCTCACTGGCGAGAGAGGAGGGTGAGTGTGATCCGAGACTGGTCAGTCCACAACTCCCCGTCCCCTCTGGGGACCCAGAGATAGAAGAAACTTCTCTTTTGTCGAGGTTTTGGGTACCACTGACCGTGAAGTCAGTGGCGGGGAAAAAAGAAACAAAAGATGGGCGAAGTTCTCCACTGCGTCGCCGAAGAGGCCGGTCTGGGACATGGGGGCCTTTAAAAACCAAGTCTTGTCAGTTTCCCTCATGTCGGCCAGACACAGCCAGAAA
>NW_015540842.1:1447280-1447957 GCF_001515605.1 Sinocyclocheilus anshuiensis | reverse complement strand
CTGGACCACCATAGTGGACATCGCACGGCCCAGAGACAGTGCAGTGACCTTCATCGCTCATAGCGCGAGGTCAGTAGCGTTGCAGAGCTCTTTAAGAACTTCTGGGTCGTGCCCACCCTCGTGTAGGTCCTTCAGTGCCTTGGCATGATGAACTTGCAACAACGCCATGGCGTGTAGGGCAGAGGGAGCTTCTCCGCAGGCCGCATAAGCACTGCTGGTAAGGGCCGACGAGTACCTACAGGCCCGGGAGGGGAGCGATGGCTTGCCCCGCCAGGTGGCAGCGGTATTTGGACACAATTGCATCGCAACCGACCGCTCCACCGGAGGGACTTCCATGTACCCCCGCGCTGCCCCGCCATCAAGGGTGGTGAGGGAGGACGAACCACTGGGACGGTTTCTGGCAGTGAAAGGTGCCGTCCACGACCCAGTGAGCTCATCATGCACCTTCAGGAAGAAAGGCACCGGAGTGGGGCCCTGAGAACCAGCGCGAGCCACTCCGAGAAACCAATTGTCCAGCCTCGAGGGTTCGGGACGTGGTGGAGGTTTCCACTCGAGCACGATGCTCTCGGCGGCCCGGGAAAGCATATCCATCATTTCCGGATCCAAATCTGGCACTGGTGGCCGCCGGATCATCCTCTCCAGAAAAGTCTGGCTCACCCTCCGATGCAGAAATCGAC
>NW_015540842.1:1440820-1446438 GCF_001515605.1 Sinocyclocheilus anshuiensis | reverse complement strand
CTGGACCACCATAGTGGACATCGCACGGCCCAGAGACAGTGCAGTGACCTTCATCGCTCATAGCGCGAGGTCAGTAGCGTTGCAGAGCTCTTTAAGAACTTCTGGGTCGTGCCCACCCTCGTGTAGGTCCTTCAGTGCCTTGGCATGATGAACTTGCAACAACGCCATGGCGTGTAGGGCAGAGGGAGCTTCTCCGCAGGCCGCATAAGCACTGCTGGTAAGGGCCGACGAGTACCTACAGGCCGGGGAGGGGAGCGATGGCTTGCCCCGCCAGGTGGCAGCGGTATTTGGACACAATTGCATCACAACCGACCGCTCCACCGGAGGGACTTCTGTATACGGTGGAGGGTTCCATTCGAGCCCAACCCTCTCGGCGACCCTCCCAGAAGGTGGCAGCGCTGCTGGATCATCATCTCCAGAAAGGTCTGGCTCACCCTCCGATGCAGCAATCGACATCCGATCATCGGGGGGAGCGCCGAAGGATACAAGTGGTACCCTAAAGGAGGGTCCAGCCTGTTCCCTGGGCAGCTCCACTGGCTGCGAAGTGCCGGTGGAAGGAGGAACCCTCGGTGGTTGGTTCCTCGGAGGGGAATTCCTCACCGTCACCATATATGTTTATACTGTATGTCATTCCATAAATACTTATATCATCGTTGAAATATGCTTAGCATGTACTGCAGAATATGCTGACAAGTAAAATATACTTTAATGTAATTTCTACTGAACTTTGTATGCCATGTATTTAAATATATTTTTAATTACACATTTGTAATGAAGTTGCAAGTTTGTACATTTAAAGTATAGTAATTGTAAATGTAATATATGAAATCACCACAGTTAAAAATGTTTTACATGTGCTGTATTATGTTAGTCAACACATCAAAATAAGTGTACTTCTTTAAAGCATGACAAAATATTATTAAAACAGTGAAAACCGAATTACATTAAAGTGGCATTTTATTTCATTAATATGATATAATATCTGCAAGTAATATATAATAATATGATATTATCTGCAAGTACAGACTTTATTTTTATATAAAAAAAAACAACACTTTTAAGATTTTAAGTGTACTCCAAGTGCAAATTCAGTGGAAGTCAGTGCACTTCACAAAGCATTTTAGGATTGTCTACTCCAGAAATGATACATGTGATGCTACCTTTGCATTTGGCACTGTAATTATGCAACCCGATCTCATGAAAGTGCTTAAAAATACCACAAGTTTCTATTTCTATTTGGAGTACTATTTATACGCAGAAATTGAACTTTGGCGTGCATATGATACGCAATGGTTAGGATTAGGGGTGTGGGGTAGGTGCGTATTACATGTACGCCAAAACTGCATATCATATGCATGCCAAGACATTGCGTATCATATGCACACGAAAACTGTGTGTTATATGCACACCAAAGTCAATTTCTGCATATAAATAGCATGCCAAATAGAAACCAAAAATCGTGCTATTTATACGCATTTTCATGAGACCAGGCTTTTAGAACAGTTTCGAGCACTTGCAATGCCTTAAAATTCTGCCTCTGCAAGCAGCTCACTAAGTTTTAGTACAAAGTGATTGTGCTATCTCTCATTGTTAAAAACATGATCATCTCTTCAGCTCAGACAAACCCTGTTTTATTGAGCTGCAGTCTTAAGGCTGACTAATATTTGTTGTCCGCAACTCCCATGGCGGCAGCTTTCATCTATCTGCTGAGAACTTAAACACGATAACAGAAGCTAAATTGCCGTGTTGGGCTTACGTTTGTGCTTGGCTAAACAAAATGTCTGACAGATGTCCGTGTCATTCCATCTGCTGTTAATCCAAACAGCCGTTTTCTTTAAAAGCCCAGTCAACAGAAACATATAAACCTCGTCTCTGCCGCCCCAGCGGGAGAGGAGAGAAGATAATTGTTTTTTTAGTGGCCACATTTGTGCTGATGAGGTGAATTTGACGTGGTACCTCTACAAAGTGAGAGAAGAGTAGATTGAGTGAATCTTTAACTAGATCAGAGACTACTTTTAGTGGGCAGTTTAACACTCTGCCAGATGGTGGTGCTCATGCTACACTTCTGATTAAACAGAGCTCATTTTAGACAGTTGCGTTGTTAGGTAAAGTAGCAAGAAAATATGTAGTTGAATCCCATTAAAATATATCCAGGTGAAATTTGAGCTTGAAATCAATCTCAAAATAAAAAGAAAGAGTTATACAACACATCCATGATTCTCAGCTTTTGAACATGCACTTTTTTATTTACTGCTTATTTTTAACAGCTTGTCACATATACATAATTTATTGTATTTAATTATATTTACCTTAATTTTACATAAAATACAACAATCCTTCAGCAATTATTCTTTCTTCAGATGTTTCTTTTTTAATTATTTTTAAATACTTCACCTAAAAATTAAAATTGGACTTTAAATTCAATTCAAATCAATACAACACCATTATGTATGTTTAACGTTTAATAAAGAGTTTCAGCAAAACGTCCATGCAGTTTCAAAACATTTTCCTAGTACTCTGATTGGTTCTGGTGAAAAACAACTCTATATTCATGCAACTGTAAAATACAATCATGATAAACATCACTGCTCTCCTGTACACCATCCTGCACTAGTCCAGTAAATGGTGGAAATGCACCAAATGTTCTTTATCTGCTATTTAATAGCATTTGGCAAACTAATATAAATGTGCATTTCTGCCTTTTACAGTCTCCATTTAAAGTTTCCATTTGCTCTCTATTTAAGATAAGTGCCGTCTGAGAGAAACAATTAAGATTATTATCAAATTGTCTAGCTTAAGAGTAGTTACTTTGGTGCTGTGTGTTCCTGTTTTGTGCTCTTATGTGTTTATGTACGGTGTGTTAAAGTTCTCCTGGGCAGTTCGAAGTTTACGAGTCGGAAAGTCTTAATTAAGACATCAAGTGTGCTCAAGTCACTATGGTTGCAACAAAATGGCGATGCATCTTTTTTCAACAAGATTTTCAAACTCTGCATCAAAAAAAATGACAAATAAAGAATGTGCATCCGTGTGCTTATGATGCAACTTAAAGACAATTATAATAATTTAATTCATTTCAACAAATTTACCGTCAATACAGACACTGCATCTCAAATCTCACTGACACACTCCCAACTAGGAAACTCTGGGCTTAAAGAAAGTTCTGAGTTTCTCACTCATAATTTTGACTTTGTGGTGGCGTTCTTGTGAGTCAACTCCTAAATACGATCTTTCTTACATGACTTGCACCAATATTTGTTGCAGGTATTTCAATGAATCTTGATTCTCAGTAATGTGTTCCCATGTTATCAAAGTGAATCCAGAGAAAAAGCTTGGGAACACATGCACAACTAAAAGTGAGCCAGTCTCGCACATTTAGCTTCTGTGTTCCCTGTACAGTCAAATGTACAGCCGCCTACTGTTCCAGTCTTTTAAAAAAGAAAACGGGACTAAATCAAATTGTGACATGTGCGGAACTGCTTTACTGCAGCAAGCCTGAGGAGGAGAAATGCAGGGGTGATATTTCATTATCCTGTTACCCTCGGCACCCTGATGTTGTGCTCCTTTCACAATGAATGCCACATCTGCAACTGATATCGATGTTGCTTTTACAGAAGAATGAATGCTTTTAAAATGTCCCGACTGTGAAACTAAAGAAACCTACATTCACTTTACATATTTAAATCAAACCGCTTTAAAATATGAGGCGAGTAAATGATTAATTGTATGGTCACAAAGTAAATATTTATTTATTTATTTTCTGAACAAATTAATTTATTTCAATATTTTAGATGTTTTACATTATGTTTATTGACAGGGCTGTTCATTTTTTGGAATTGAATTGATAGTCTTTTACATTACAATTGAGTTCTTGAATTTGAACTGAGGTGAGAAACAAGATACAGAATTATAACTATAGCCTAAAGTATTTTATACAATTGTTTAGCCGAGCAAATGTATGTTCATTGAAGTTTTGTGCACCATTCAGAATTTGATTTAAACTGAAGTGGGAATTCCTTTTAAAATGTCAATTCAATTCCAGAATATGCAATTCAAATTTGAATGTACAGAAATGTAAAACTGTAATTTGAAAGAAGGTAGAAATTACATTGAAGGAATTCTACATAACTGCTGCAAGTTTTTAAATAATGTTTATTTGTTTGATGGATTTTTTATTTTATTTTTTTATTAATTACCCATGCACACAACACAACACACACACACACACACACACACACACACACACACACACACACACATATGGGATATTTATAGAGAAAAAAAAAGTCAATTTCATAGATTTCGCCCTGTAGAATTCCTTATTTAAATTACCATCATTTATGAACATTTCAATTTATACCAAAGACTTAAAAATTAACCCAAATCAAAAGATATAGGCTTACAAATTATATAAAGAATAAAGAATATTCCTGAGTAATCTACACGCACACAAAACAACACACACACACACACACACACACACACACACACACACACACACACATATGGGATATTTATAGAGAAAAAAAAAGTCAATTTCATAGATTTCGCCCTGTAGAATTCCTTATTTAAATTACCATCATTTATGAACATTTCAATTTATACCAAAGACTTAAAAATTAACCCAAATCAAAAGATATAGGCTTACAAATTATATAAAGAATAAAGAATATTCCTGAGTAATCTAACTGATAAAAAAAAAACATACATAAGAGGGAATAAGCAAAATTAGTGAAAATCAGTTATGTCGCAAAAATGCTCTTTATGTAGTGTTGAAATAAATAGAAAGGGTATCAGTTCCTAAATTTGGACTTTCTGCACAATCCTGGTTTGTATTTAGGTTTTGCTTAAATTAACTGAAACCATGTATTGCGCCCCCTTGTGGCAAACCGAAGCTCATATTGCCATAGTTAATTAAATATGCAGAATGTGTTTCATTATTAAAGTTTTGGACATTTATAAGCAATGTTCTAAATGGATAAATTTTCCTCACTCTATCCTGGTAGCAGCAAGCTCATTTTGTAACTCCAAACAGGTTTGATTTTCTCACAGGCACACAGCCTAGACCCCTGGTGACCTGTTTATTTAGGTGTGTGCTGATTAGAAATTCTCAAGCTGAGCTCCTTTCAGCACACGGTGTATGGAGCATAACAACTCTGCAATGCTCTAATGCACTTCTCTCTCTCCCTCTATCTCCAACATCAATTAATGGTGTAGTTAGAAAAGCACGTTTACCACCATGCCACCTTCATGAGCACAGGCTCTGCTGTAGCTAACACTAGCAGGTAACAGTTTCCATCCATCTGCTTATAGTATGTTCAAGACACACACTTTGATAACAGGGCGTCCTGACTTTGAGCAATGAATTTACGGCTTTTCTAAGACATTTACATTTGTTTGTGAATACTGATAACAATTTTTAGGTGGATTTCCATATGTATGCACAAATGTCTCAAGAAAAAGACACATTGCAAGATGTGAAGGTGATTCAGGACATGAATTGGCTTTCAGAGCCTCCATGCTCCCTTCAGTTGTGAGGACAAGCTTCAAATCTCATTCTTGTGATATGTGACAAAACTATTTAATTGTATGCTATTAATTTTAAATAGCAGCATTTCCCG
>NW_015540842.1:1440051-1440810 GCF_001515605.1 Sinocyclocheilus anshuiensis | reverse complement strand
TATATATATATATATATATATACACAAGACATTAAGACATGTTTGCACCTCCACTATTTCAGTAAGTGTACACATTGCACCCTCTGCAGGTGGATTTCTGGAAGCCTGACAGTCCTGACCTTGTGACCATTGGCATGAATGTTGATCTTCATGTTCCTGCAGCCCAGCTTGACATGGTCTTCACCATTTTACAACAGAGTGGCATGGAAGTTAAGTAAGTATGACATGTACACATGAGTTGCATTAGAATTTGAAATTAATACAGTACAACGTGCGGGTGCTCTACCTGGCACTTGTATATTCCCAGCCAACATTTGTATGTGGGGCCCATATGGGTATGAACTGGGCTGAAAAATGGGCCCCATATAGGATTGTCCGCGGGTTCCATAATGGCCCCATGTCAATTGCCCACATGGATTTCATATAGGATTGCACTTGTTACAAGGTGGGACCCAATTGGGCAACATGCACGAGACCCATCTCGGTCCCAGCTTTAACCCAGCTAACATTTGCATGTGGGACACATCTGGGTTTGAAATGGGCTGAAATATGGGTTTTATATGGGATTGTCCACGGGTTCCATAATGGCCCCATGTTAATTGCCCACATGGATTTCATATGGGAGTGGACTTGCCACTAGGTGGGACCCAACTGGGCTACATGTGCAGGACCCATCTCGGTCCCAGCTTTAACCCAGCTAACATTTGCATGTGGGACACATCTGGGTTTGAAATGGGCTGAAATATGGGTTTTATATGG
>NW_015540842.1:1425374-1439425 GCF_001515605.1 Sinocyclocheilus anshuiensis | reverse complement strand
CCCCATATGTGTTTCCCCATTCAGAACCCACATAGAGATTACCCATGTGGGTTCTACCTTGGGCCCATGCAGGCAGCCTATATAGGACTGATTGTGTTTGCCCATGTCTGATCCATATGTGAAACCCATATGGGGGCCATATGTGTTGCCCATTTTGAGCCCATGCCCTCATTTCCCATTAGTGACCCAACTAGGCCCCACATGGGAAGCCCACCTGGTTTTGCCCATGTGAGACCTACTTAGCTGACCTAAGTGGGCCCCAGATAAGATGCCCATTTTGGGACCATGCCCACTTGGTACCCATGTGGCCCAAGTATAAACCATGTGGGGCCCACATATACATGTTGGCTGGGTTACGATTCAAAATGAATATCTTGATATATCACGGTATATGCATGGCTCCCCAAGTTACTGGTAACCTATGTTAGATATTTTTTTAGCTATTGTACCGTTTTAAAATGGGCCATCATTGTCTTTGCAGGGTCATGTTTGAAAATCTTCAGGAGGCTGTTGAGGCTCAGATGGACAACGAGAGGGCGACAAAGGCCCATGACTACACAAAGTACAACAACTGGGCGACGGTATGATTGCCATTGCACTCATAGTAACCTGTAAATATAGATTTTTATTTATTTATCTTTATTCTCACCTACAGATTAATGATTGGGTAGTCTCCATCAGCTCTGCCAATGCTGACCTGATCAGCAGGCAGGAGATCGGTAACACTTATGAGGGACGTCCCATGCACCTTCTGACGGTAAATCCCTGCCTCTGCTAGTCACTTAACAACACTCTGTATACCCTTGTGAAAAAGACGAACATTTGAGCATTTTACAGAAATGTTCTCCCTTCAAGTACAGTTAAGTGGCCTTTTGTTTTCAAAATGACCTGCCATGACTACCAGTACAATAACATTGTTTAAATATTATATTATCATATATATGTATATATATGGTTGGTTTTGACAATGAAAACAATGCAATTTTTCCTTTTCCACAGATTGGGAAGAAAACAGGCTCTGCTAAGCCAGCTGTCTTCATGGACTGTGGCTTTCATGCGAGAGAATGGATCACCCATGCTTTCTGTCAGTGGTTTATAAATGAGGTACAGGAAAAAAAAAAAATATATATATATTTATTTTTAAACTGATGTCTTTCATTCAAGAGATCTATAAATCTAAACTTTGTTTTACTTATGGTTAGGCTGTGTCCACCTATGGCAGTGACCCTGAGATGACCAACCTTCTGGATAGAATGGACTTCTTTGTTTTGCCTGTCTTCAACATTGATGGCTATGAATACACCTGGACCAATGTACGTTCATAACGTGTTCAGTATTTTCATATATGTTCTAGCTATATAGCCTACACACAGTGAAAAGTTTTGAGAAACTTAACTGAATTTATGTTGCTTTTGTGTTTCTCATCTTTCAAAAAATATTTTGATTTAAATACTTATGCTTAAATGTGCTTTCAGTTTTACATCAATTATACTGATATTAGTGAATATTACAGAGCGGTCTGCAGAACAAATAATTCAATTACATGAAATTACATGCTCAACAATAAAGCAATTTGCTACTCACGCTATACTCTCCCTCATCAAATCTTCCCCTGTGTGAATGTCGTACCGCTGTTTCATTTTTGTCTTTGTTGGTGTTTCGTTCTTTTGGCTTCAGATTTTTCTTCTTCGTTGTTTGTACAGGTACTGATTGTCTCTGCGGCAAAATGCAATAATAAGTGTGTTCCATTATGTATTTTTTGCTATGCGTAGCGTATTCAGAGGTGGCAGCCAATGAGCACGAGGAGTCCCTCCGACAGTGTAACGAGTTACATCATTTCAACATAGCGACCCGCATTGTACATAGTTAAATCACTTTTTTAGAGAATAGAGTACAGTTTTCATTTGAGACAATCTACACCATTCCGATGACTCTTCTCAAAATATGACTTATTTCTTAATTGTGTTGACAAATATAAATTATAAATACACCAGCTTCTATTACTTCAGTGGAATATTTCATATTATCTCTTTCTATCAATTCTAAAATGCAGAGGGACGAATTAATGTCCAAACTCATAGTGTGCATCAATTTAGGAGACATTGTGAATTGAATATGAATATGGTCAAGAGTGAAAAAAAAAAGAAAATGATCTGAAAGGTCTTGTTTTGATCCCACAGGACAGGATGTGGAGAAAGACCCGATCCAGGAACAGTGGTAGCAGCTGTATCGGTACCGACCCCAACAGAAACTTTGATGCTGGATGGTGCAGTGAGTACTTGCTTCCTATTAAAGCTATTAAAATCAACAGCATATTAGAAATGAAGTTGAGTGTCCACATTGCTTAACTAGCTTAACCAGCAACCAATCTTGGGAAGTGGTCCTTCATGACGTTCACAAATAATGTCATATTTCCCTGTTCCATGAAATATGATTGATGTATGCCATTCACTTCCCAGCCGTCGGAGCTTCCAGCAACCCTTGCAGTGAAACCTACTGTGGAAGCAGCATAGAATCTGAGATTGAGTCCAAGAATTTGGCCAACTTCATCCGCTCCAACAAGTCCATCATCAAGGCCTACCTGACTGTCCACTCATATTCCCAGCTGCTCCTTTTCCCCTATTCCTACAAATATGATCTGGCTGCTGATCACTCAGAGCTGGTACGTTTGCATTGAAGCTCACTGCAAAAATGGCATGTGCCTTTGAGGTTTCTGACTGACATGAGTCATGTATCTTGTCTTTTTTGGTAGCTGAGTGTGTCTCAGGGAGCTATTGCAGCTCTGAGCTCCCTGTACGGAACCAGATACACTAGCGGCCCTGGTGCTACAACCATCTGTGAGTATAAAGAATCCAAGATAAGCTCTGGTCCAAAACCTACATGTAGTGAACTGCCTACATCCTTCTAGGCAGGGCTGTCGCTAGTGGGGTGAAAGGTGGTGATGATTACAGGGGCCCACGGCTGAGGGGGGGCCCCCGGCGATCTCAACCAACTGGCTGAGACCAGCCTAAAAAAAAAAGACGCTCAGGACAGTTGATGGGCCACTGCTGCGCATCGCCACAAAAGCATATCATTTGCACGTGTTTTTAAGCCTTGCCCATTTAAACATTCAAAAGAGTTTAAAGCATTCAAACACAAGACGCGGGAAAACTCAACTGTACTCGCGCGGCATGTTCGGTGCCGTGTTCACAGACAGCAACACTGAACCGAGCTCTCCTTCGCGTCCTCCTGCACCTGAACGAACAAATACAAATCGCAGTTTAAGCATGCAAACAGAAAAAGATGTGAAAGAGCCCAATTCAGCACCCGCGCGCGGCGTTCTGTGCGCACAGGGCGCACGCAGAAAGACACGTCTCAAAGCGGTTGAACAACGAATTTGCCTCTTCTTGCTCTTGTACCGATAATTACATACAAAATTATGTCAAAATACCCATCTTGGAGAGTATCCTCGAAAAAACTGTCAGTTATGTCTTAAGTGAAAGTGAAACAGTGGAGAAAGAAATCCGATGTGTATCATTATAATGCATTGTCTCTTAAAGTGACCGTGCCTAATTTAGCTACTAGCTGCTGTAGGTGTCCTTAATGTTAATCCAAGAAAATGAAAGAAAGAAAATCACTCACTGCTCTTGACTGAATTCCTTTTTAGTTTTAACAAGAATTAATCCACAGTCAAACCAAAAATTATTCACAAACCAGATATCATTTTTGATATTTTTTAATGGGTGCAGGACACTATAGTTAATTTATGTAAGTGAGTTTAGCAAAATAAAGTAAACTGTGACGTATTATACCCCAAAATTCTTCATGCAGTGGACTACCAGTAACATTGATAAAAAAAATGTGGGACCAAAAATTCAGACACTTTGACCTGACCATGTTTTGCTTAAGTGATTTTTCTTTAATTGCTAATGCGAACTTTTTACACCACATACTGAACTAAATTAAGCATTGCTTGGTAATTGGTCAACAAAGTATTGATAGTTGTGTAAATAGTCATACTAACAGTTTGACAGAATTTTTGGTTGATTGTATTCCATTACATACCTTTCTATCGAAGTTATTCACCATTATCAAGGTGAATTTGTTCTGACAGTTCTTGTCATATTTTATTACCATTTTCTAAACTATAGCAAATAAACTGTGATAATGTGAGAAATGTTGAAGGTGTCTGAATACATTTTGGTTTGACTGCAGTGTTTCCCATTCGTTAACTAGACTGTGGCGGCCCCTCTAGAGGGACAGACGTCCACCCACCACAGTCTCACAAAATCTTGTGGGAAACACTGGAATGTATATTTAATTTTTACAGTGAAGACTATGCAGTGCTATTTTACATTTGATTATTCGGTTTCTGTACCTGGACACCTACAAACTTGAAAAAACATAAACATTGTATAAATAGCACAAATAAATAAATAGAACGAACATACAAATTAAACAATTTCAAACAGGGCCCACTGGTACAACCTGCACTAGGGCCCCGCAAACCCCAGCTACGGCCCTGCTTCTAGGCCTCTATCTTCAGTGTTCTCACTGGAATGGACTGGTTTGAAATGCTCTATAGGCAGCAACTCGCAAGTTGTGACTCACAGTTGTTTCCAAAAGAAGCTAGCATGTTCCTAAGATAACAATGTAATGCTCTAAGTATGCTGCAGTGATTTGTATTATTATTATTATTATTGGCTTTTGGATTATAGTAGAAAATATGACCAATAAAGATTTATGATTCTTACACATTTTGTTCAGCATGATAATCATTACAAATGAACACAAACTTTTATGAAAGTTGAAGCCTATAGATACAATCGCCAGAAGTAAAAAGCTAAGTGTAGGGCTATAAATGAACTATACTTCACAGTTGCATGACTTTAACTTCACCATCACTAAGCTTACGGCAACTCCTTCAGCCCTTTTAACAATAAACATTTTCACCGAAAGTCTGAGTTAGAATAGTTTTCAAGAATGCGATTGTAAACATAACAAAGCTGTAAAAGTGGACTAATGAGCAGATGAGTTTACCTGTTCGATATGATGATGCTTAATGTCCCAACGGCCCCTGTAGTCCAGTTTAGCCGATTTTTATTTTATATATAATTATACTTATATATAACATAGTAAAGTATATTTTAAAAATGTAAAAACTCCAGCATCGAATGGTATAGGCCCTAGTATCTGCCCGCTCTATTCTCCTGTGGTGGTCTGTACTACAGCCTGGCCAGGAAAACATTGTTTCTATCAGGAGCCATTTAGCATGTAGTGAGCAGGTTTTTGCTGATTTGTTTCGTGACCCTTCTCATTGCAGACCTTGCTGCTGGTGGCTCTGACGACTGGGCTTATGACCTGGGCGTGAAGTACTCCTACACCTTTGAGCTGCGCGACGAAGGTCGTTATGGTTTCCTGCTGCCTGAGTCTCAGATCAAGCCCACTTGTGAGGAGACCATGCTGGCTGTCAAATACATCGCTAGCCACGTGCTCAACAACCTGTACTGAGAGGGAACCGTCTGAAAAAGCTTGGCTGTGGCTGTGGCTGTGGCGAAATACCATGATCAGTAAAGCAATAAAACACAGAAGACTGTTTGTTGATTTATATCTCATACTAAATACACCATGGTGGAGACATAAGTTAGATAGAATCAATTCAATGCAATTATCTGCTATTTATAATAGTACATATCTATGTACCATATGTATCAAAACATAAAGTGGCCCCGAAGCGTATTTGGACACTTCTTTAAACACACACACACACACACAAACACACAAACACACACACACAAACACACACAAACACACACACACACACACACACAATGTGAATGTCATTAGATTACAAGAAACATAAGAGCGGCATCTGCAAACAAATGATGCTTAGAGTTTTTCTCAGAACTGACTTCCCTTTTCAGAACCATTTTTTTTGCATTTTCTATTTTAAGTGGATGAACTGCATTAATTCAATTTGAAGATCCATGAACGTCAAAAAAAAAGGAAACTGTGCAAACACGTTTTGTCTTAATTTCGAACAATACATCTGTTGTTGCAAACATAATTTTTCAAAATCTTTTGCTTGAAAAGTGTGTGCTATATTTATTTTAATTAAATGACACTTGCTATATAATGCAAATATATTCATACTGTGCATTGTGGAACCACTATCGTAATTACAATGTTTAGCTGCACACATGCATTTGTTGCGACTTTAAAAGTAATCTGACTTGTTCACAGAATTTCATGCCATACTCCATACTCCCTGAAACAGACGTTTGGAGGGAGTGTGGCAAAGAAACTGAAACTGTTCACCTTATTTTAAGTCAGTGTATGATTTTAAAACTGATATTTATATATATACAAAACTGATATCATAAAATTAAGTTGAAATGTAGGACATTTTAAACAAGTCAAACGTCTGTAACTTTTTTACAATAAACAAGTAAAAAGTCTGCTCAACCATCATGGAACGAACGCACAGGATTGTGGGATATCAAAGGCAGCGAAGGATACATCTATGCTGCCTTCAAAACTCGGCCAGATGAAGGTATTTTAGGAGGCAGGAATTGAATCTAACACTAGATTTGAACGTGCCTTTATGCATACCTACCTTGAAATGTGTCCTCCGAAGGCAGCCATGGCAGAGACAGACATGTTTTTACAGCGCTGTGCATTAAAACCAATCATACATGATTCTGTTGAGCTTATGAATGCAATGACCAATCAGAGGCATTCAGATGAGTCATCGCTGAAACGTCTGTGTTTGGTTCAGTGTGTGCGCTTGCTGGCTGAATTCTGCTCTTTGGTGAATTCTCTCATCATAAACAACAAAGTGCAGATGTGCGTACGATGTAAATAAGACATTAATTTCAAAGTGTAAACAGCTTCAGAGATTTTAATGGGAGTTTTTGAGAGTCCTTAAACTCTGGCTAACTGAAGTCAGTGAAATGTTCTTCGCTCTCTTTCTGTACAATTAAAGTAGTGACTTGCAATGTTTTTTATTAAATTCACATTAAATACAATGTCAGTTGTATTAAAATATTTTATGGCATGACACTTTGGTACTTAACTAAAAAGTATAGATTACACTTAGGTTACTTTGCCAATCGTCCAAGTACATTTACTTGAGTATTGTACTTAAGTACACTTTTTGAGTATCTGTACTTTACTTGAGTATTATATGTTCTGGAAACTTTTGACTTGAAATGGATAGTTCACCCAAAAATGAAAATTATGTCATTAATTACTCACCCTCATGTCGTTCTAAAACAGTAAGACCTCCGTACATCTTCAGAACACAAATTAAGATAGTTTTGATGAATTCTGAGAGCTCTCTGACCCTCCCATAGACAGCAATAATTACCATGGTCAAGGTCCAGAAATGTAGCAAGGAGATCGGTAAAATAATCCACCGTAATTTTACGAAGCTACGAGATTACTTTTTCTACGCAAAGAAAACAAAAATAACGACTTTATTCAACAATTTGTCTCCTCCGCGTCACCCTGGTGCCATTTTGGAGAGTATCCTCTGAACGTAAACAGCGTATGCTATTCTGTGTCAGCTGCGTCACGCGGATACGTTGTTTTCGTTCAAATCAAAGCGTAAACAAAGTAGAAAATGTATCCGCGTGACGCAGCTGACACAGAATAGCACACGTTGTTTACGTTCAGAGGATATTCTCCAAAGAAGGCAAAGAAGGTTAAAACCACTTAAGCTCGGCGCGTTTTTTGGTATTTTCGCCTAAATTTAACATACTCAAATTCAAATGTTTACCCTGCACAGAGTATAAATGTAAATTCGCTCAGAGGTGACCAAATTTTACATCGCGGTTCTATCGAAGATAATTCGATCTGTGATTGTCACACAATGAAATAATCTACATCGTCAAATTCCTGAGAATGAGAGCTTTCTTGTGATATATGACTTGACTTTTTTGTGAAAAATATATATAATACACATTCTTCGTAAAAATTATTCGCAATGGTTAGGCGGAAATTCGTGTGTGGGACGAATACATTTCTAAGCTTAATTTTACTGCTTTATGAATATAAAAACCAAAAGGAATGGTATTCTTTGTAAAGAAGACACTCCAAGCTTTCAAATGAACCCATATATGGGCTGATACCATATAAGGAAGGTTATGTAAGTGAAGCATAAACATTTTTAACGTCATTTTGGACCCGTATTTTAACCCAGAGTTTAACTGGTGAGATGAATTGTGAAAGTGTGCCCCTAAAAGCACAAGTGGCCCCTGCCTGGCCCTTCCAGTTACTGTGGTCTAGAACCGCCACTGTGCATATGTGTTGAGGAACTGTGACCATTTCAGGATAGTTAGGGTACAAGTAGAGTACAAGTTTCACCACCTGATGTCTCCCTTGCACAACAATCATAACAAAGCAAATGTCGCCCCTAATGGAAAAGTTATTGTTTTGTCGCTGCTGCTGCTTCTGTCTGAAAGCTGCTTTGCTGCTCAGTACCACCCGGTGTAAATACAGACTAAATGTCAATTAAGATGCAACTTCTGTGCCAACGGCAAAGCAAAGATGGCTTTTGATGATACTGATTTCATTGGTAATAGCATTTGATTTTCTTAAATGTAATAAATAATTGTAATTGCAATAATGCTTTTTAACATGATAATTGAATTTATTGATTCAATTTAAGAATTGAAAGCATTATTGGGAAGCAAATGTTGTTGACCAATAACGGTTTCATATAAGATTTTATCATTTATTTATTTTTTCCTTTTACCACGGGATATCTTCTGGCATTGGGCAAACACAATTTTATGTAAGATACATGACTCTAATGTCATAGAGTAGTATATATAATGTTTTTATTTTTTTTAACGAAAGCCATCTTTGCTCTGCCAAGGTTGCAAGCTGCATGGCATTTAGTCTGTATTTAGTCATTTTCAGATGTCATGCTAAATGACATTTTTACCTCTTCTTATCTATTTACCATTGGCTATATTTTGTCATTGGGCAAACATAATTTATATGCACAGTGCCCTTCTTGTAAGATGTGTGATTCTGACGCCATCTACTGCTTTAGCTAATCATTGCCTGAAATGTCCATCCAGACCAGTGCGGAGTATTACAGTAACAGATAGCACAGGTGTTGGAGTATTACAGTAACAGATAGCACAGGACAACACCGTGTACATGCTTTCAGGAGTTGGCCAACAATAAACACATGAATAATTAAAGTTTTATAGTCATTGTATTGAAAACCAATTTGTGGTCACCATGGTTTAACTATAGTAACCATGTTTTTTTTTTCTGATTTATTTGTAGTAAACCCATGGGTAATTTTCGTAAGGGCTACAAATGACCCTTAGGTAAGCTCTGCCTAAAACATTACTAACCAATTCAAACTCTTGCCATTCTCAACTCAAGATTAGTAGACCAGCTTTTTTGCTCTTTTCCCGTGTAAATCTATGGACATTCTATGCATTTGTAGGCCTACACTGTTAAAAAATTCCTGTAGAAATTACAGTAACTTACTGGCAGCAGTTCGCCAGTAACTTACTGTAAATTAAACTTACAGTAAAAGTACTGTATTAATACAGTACAATTTAACTTGCTGTAAATGTATTTACAGTATGTATACTGTACTTTTAGTTTTTACTGTAAAATATACAGTAATTGTATGGTCTTTTCTTCAGGACCGTATTGAAATACAAGAAAAAAAAATATTACATTATTTTATGAAAATAAGCAATGACAACTGTGTAACTTTTAATTTTTTTAATTGTTCAATTGTAATCCTTGCAATAACATTTTAATATTTTCACAGATTCAGTTAAGACTCAAACAAAACATTGTTACAAACTATTATATATATCTAAGCATGATCAGCCTTGGAGTAGAAGAAGTCAAGCCTGGTCTTTGCATCTGCCAGAGTTGTTGTGACCTACACACACACAAACCACACAGTTTTTCTAAGTGTCAGTTATAGCAATCATTCTTTTAAGTGGGCCATCAACAACAGGACAGCTGCATCAGTAACGTTATTCACACCTGGCACAGCAGCAGAAAGCGCAGTAACGTAATTATCGACACAGATTTCTCAAAATCACATTTATGCTTCCTACTAAGGTGTGCTGAAAATGATTACGTCACTCTAAAATAGTTTTTACCGTTACTAACTTGACATTCTGTGTGTTTTTTTTTACCATCTCGAATGTGTCATCTTAGGTGGTCACAAAGGCTGGAGAATAGTCGACACGACTGTAACTTACAGCCTTCCACGGGACATCTAGAATTCAGATTGTGTTGTTCAGATCTATTCACTATTTGTGTGGGTTTTCTGTGTTTGCGGTAACGTTACGTGTGCGACTGAAAACTATAAAAACGTGCATTTATACACGAAAACCTGAAGTTCGCGCTTTAGCATGATTCATAAATTCACATTATTTCTCAAAAGGAGTTTGCAGACGAACATTGCGGGTTATACGCTAGCAGTAAATGCATGCTGTACATTTATACGCTTATATATGGGTAGCGCCAAGAGATTACACAGCTGTACCATTAAAAGCTGTTTGTTGGCCAACAATTTCATACAAGTTCACATAAAAACTCACCTGCTACCGACGTGGTCAAAACGAAGACAGAGACCTGTTTATGTTCTCACTTTGATGGTGAAACGTTCTACAAAAAAGGAAAGAAAAGAAAGAAAGATATTTTTTTTGCACAGAAAGTTCTCTCTTCAATCTCAAATGAGTTCCCGCTCTCTACCAACGAACACCGTGAGGAAACTGCGCGTCGTGCAATGTCAGCGTATTATTATTATTTTGCTTTTAATTAAACCAACAAATAACCCCTAAAATTACACTGACATAAAATATGTAATGAAAAAGCAGGAATATTGTACATACATCTGCAGGCGCGAGGTGTGTGCGTCTTCCTCTTCTTCTTCTTCTTTCTCCAAGCAGAAAAAAAGCCTTTCTGTCATTGGTCAGGTTTCCCGCTCATTTTTTTTTTTTACTGTATTTGGATTTACAGTAAATGAAAAATACTGTATTTTAATGGCGCCAAGAGGATATTTCCCATAATGCAATTTTAAAATACAGTAACATACTGTGTAACTGTTTTACAGTAAAGTACAGTTCATATTACAGTTAAATACTGTGTAATTTACAGAAATCGCTAACAGTGTATAGCATGTAGCATTCACATTCTTTGTTATAAGTGGATGCATTTGAAATATCGCTGTTTCAGATTAATATGAATATGACAAAGTATTTTTTTGTAGCTTTCTGATTCATACAGTCATCTTTGGAGGCTATTGTGGGAATTGGAGTCTGACTTTATCAGCTCTATCTCCTCTTTTATTAGTTTCCAAATAGTATAAGAATGTTACTTTTGAATGTTTTGTAAAAGTCATGTTAGATGAAAATTCAACTGGAATGTTACAAATAAATATATAAACAATATTTGTTTACACACAACATTTTTGTTTTAACATTCTGAGAATGTAATTCAAGACCAGATAACTGTAAATGTTCTATTAATATTCCGTTAATGTTACTAAATGAACGACTGTTCATAACTTTTAGGAAACCTTTCACAAATGTTAGCCAAAGCTCTGAGAACATTGCCTTTCAGCTGGGGAGCTGGAAGAAATGAACGATTTGAAAGCAAAAATTCAGAAAAAACGTGTTCAACTTGGTCACAGTAATAGAATTATGGAGATCTAGGAATGCATATCTGCTTAAAGTTGTATTTTTATATATATATATTTTTTAAATATTTTTTTAAGGTAAATCCAAAAGTCAATTTTTTTTAGCTCAAAATGTATTTAGCTGGTATTATAAGTTGCACCACCACAGCCGGCTCTCAAAAACAACTTCTGCAGATTTCAGATAAAGGTAGCAACTGCAACCATAAAAGTAAAGCCAAACAGTAAAACACAACGTTTCCTTCTTTGTCCAAAGTTAGAATTTGATTGTCATTTGTTTGACGGTGAAGCATTTTCCGTCCCTGCTCCAACACACCCGTCTGTGATCTTCAATCCTGAATCCTGAAGAGAGTAATTGGCTTGTTCAAGTGTTTAATATTTGGAGCTAAACTCTGTTTAACTAGTTTGATGCCTCTGCTGTAGAATCTAAATGTGTGCCATGCTAACCTCTGACCAGTAGGTGGCACAAGAAGCCAGTAAATCAACTAGCAGTCTCCACAATTCATTGATTTTCAGGCAGCCACGACTCAACATGTTGCTGACTATCCATTTCAGTTGAAGCACATTCATAATAGATGCATAGCATTGTATAACTAATTTCTGTAGTCATTAGTAATGCTGCTCTGACTTGCACCTGACCTCTAATACATTAACAAGTATGATAGAATAGCACATAGATAACCGAAATTCTTCCCTGGGCCACCTATCTATTAGATATTTATGCTTTCTGGAGGAGCAGTGCCCACACAGAGTACTGTAGTAGCAGCTGACGCAAGACAGAGCAAAACTGTTCGGCAGATGCTAACCAGTTCACATGGAATAAAGATATCTTCATGCACTCCATAGTGTATTAAAGAAATCTACGGAACTAGATTTAGAAATGCACATAGACGCACTGAAAAGTTGTATTGGTTTAGTATTCAACTCATTCTGAGGGGTTTGAAAGGTGTCTTCTCTGAAACCACAGATGTTTACCTTGATCTCACCAGATCACTGTTAAAATATTAAACTCTGGCATGAAATTCATGCTGCACTGTTTGTGTTACAGACAGGAATGATACCTCAAATTGTGTGGCTTGTTGAAGAGAGGTGCTATTACTTTCGTAAGTCACTGTCTCAGACTTACAGCTTTTTACATTAAATGCCCTTTGAGAGCAGAGGCATAAAATAAAATAAAATAAAATAAAATAAAATAAAATAAATTTTTTTCTTAATTTTTACTGTCACACCATAGGATAACTTATTTTCACAACTCTGAGAAAAAAAAAAAAACTGTGAAAAAATAAAATAAATAAATAAATGTGAGATATAAACTCAGAATTCTAAGATAAAAAGTCATAAATATATTTTTATTTTATTACTATCATTTTTTAATCCCATAGCGGAAACAAGCTTATAGAATAAAGCCACCCAAGTGAATTTTGTGAGCAATAGTGGGACTTTTTAGGCTCTGATTGAAGTGGATAAATGGCCTTTCTTTCTTTCTTTCTTTCTTTCTTTCTTTCTTTTTCTTTTTTTCTTTCAGAACCGGTGGTTTCTAAAACACTCCTGATTAGTGATAAACCGGGGCTAAATAATCTTTACATAAGACTTTGGCTGCTTTTGTTGGCCTGTGAATGCAGCCCTCAGTGGTTTGTGAGGTCAAGCTGTTTATACACCTTGGATCCACTCGGCTGTATTCATTCTGCCCAGTTTACCCTTTTAATTCCCAGAGAACCTATTACACTCTGTTCATTTAGAATATGATTTAAAGGACAGTAAAAGGAGAGGAAAAAAATATATATATATTTTGTATGTGTGCATGTTAGCATGTGTAATTAAAAAATCCAGTGTATCAAACAGAAATGCACAATTTATTCTTTTTTTTTTTTTTCAAACAGGTTCCTATTTAATACCATGGAATGGCAATATTGGTATGACAGCCTGATTAAACAAACCAATGTAGTTCTGTTTGGTCTGTTTTGTAAATTAAAAGGATTATTGATATTATTAAGAATGATTTTAGAAATTAAATGTATTTATTTATTTATTTAATCTTGCAAATGTTTATTTAAATAACATCTTTCATAAAATCTTTTGGTGAAACACTTAGCAGGTGGTGCATGCTAGACTTCTCTGATCATTTAGTCTGCTTAAACCCCACTCCTTTTTTACAATCGATATAAAGTTCTCATTCAGATAGGTGGCATAGTTGTTTTCCCCCAACTGTGCTGACTAAAGGTATGATGGGAAATGACTTGCTGATGACACAACTTAATATTCTTTGGTGTGTGATGTTTTGTTCTTTTCATATACATTAAATGTATATATTTCCAAACACTCCGATAGTGCAATCTTCTATGGGATAGGTGCTTGTTGCCATATTTCCAAAAAAAACAAAAAC
>NW_015540842.1:1419250-1425292 GCF_001515605.1 Sinocyclocheilus anshuiensis | reverse complement strand
TTTTTTAAACTGAAAATTGAGAGAAAACACTTCTATGACAGGAAATTCATTAATAAGTTTGGATGTCTTGTTCATCATATTTATTTCCATTTAAAAGCAACTGAATTAACATAATTTTTAACATGGCTTATCCAATCATATTCAATATTCTGTTAATGTAAATAAAATAAAATAAAATAAAATAAAATAAAATAAAATAAAAGTCCCTCCATTAATCAAAGTAGCTTTGCCAAAGGGCAATGTGTAAACATGTTTTTGTTGATTTTCAACATGATAAATAAATAAATAAATAAATACAATTCCCTGCATTATCAAACAAGCATTGTCAAAGGGTTGTTTTTGTTGATTGTTCAACATAATAACTAACTAACTAAATAAATAAATACATAAATAAACAAAATAAATAAACAAATAAATAAACAAATAAACAAATAATCAAACACACAATTACCTCATATCTCCTAACCCTTGCTGAAAGCCATGTCTAATTACCCAAAATATTTGATTAATGAACATCCAAGGCACATTTCTATGGCCACAGATTCATGTGGGCCTCATTGTAGCTGTTTTTCCTACAATAATCTTCTGCACAGCAACATACTCCCGTTCCAGGATTCTATCGCTCTCTCTTTTTATTCCTCCACCAACCCCCCTCAGTCTCTCTCCCCTCTCCTCCAGCAGCTCAATGGGCAATGACAGCTATTACGGGCCTCATTAGTGTGTTACAGTGGCAGAGAGGTTCATCGGAGGGGGCCAGAGCCAACGTCAGCTCCCCAGCTGTCAGGTCCCGAGACATGGGGAATAAAGCTCACCTCTTCCCAGCACCACTTCATCAGAGCTCCAAACAGTGGGCCAGGCTTCCTCCCGGCTAATGAGAATGTGCAGGAAAGTTGATTTCATACATATTGGACCCAGAGCAGGGAGAAAACATTGCTGAGGCCGCCACAGAGCAACAAAACATCATCTGGAAATGCAGTGGAAAAAGCTGCCTGACAAATTTAAAATCCATTCCGGTCTATTATTTATATCTTGCTCTCACCTTGCCTAATGCACTTATTTATTTGTCTTGAAGCTTCAACTTTTAGAGAACATTTCTCAGTGCTATGTCCAATAAACTTGGTTTGAATCCTTGACATTTTGGAACAGGCGTACGTGGCACAAACATTTCATTATATGAGGGATAATCCATTCTTACCTCACTAACTGTACAGCTGTTACAGCCTAATGAAATCACACTGTACGCAGCAAACTTAATTGCCTTCTGTTAACTGCTGACAGACTGCGCACAAGCCATTTTTAAACTTTTTAAACCTCAGATATTGTAAAACAGAAGAATGTTCCAGATTCAATATAAGTGGCAGTGAAAAAAAAAAAAGAATAAAGGAAAGGAAATATCTTACACAAATCTATGAAGTGTTAATTTCTAAATAATATTGGATTTTTGGGAAATAGCACAAAAATTCCACCTTGGAAAAAGAAAAAAAAATGTATGTATGTCTGTATGTATGATAAAAAAAGGGAAAAAAAGTGCACTGACAAGTTAAATGCTTCCAAATTAATTAGGCTACAGAATGTAATTAAATGTAATACAATAGTGTGCAAAATGTGTTAACAAATAAGTGTGTAATTGGTGACACTGGCATAACCAAAAAAAAAAAAAAAAACTGTAACAATTTACTTAAGGCCTTCATATATAATGCATTAATTACGCCTTGTAATGCGCCTTATAATGCACTGTATGATATCATGAATAATTTTAACAACAGTTATAATATATTATAATACTTAGCTATTAATTGTTAAACCTTTAGAACAGGGGTGCCCAAACTCGGTCCTGGAGGGCCGGTGTCCTGCAGAGTTTAGCTCCAACCCTAATCAAACACACCTGAAGCAGCTAATCAAGCTCTTACTAGGCATACTAGAAACTTCCAGACAGGTGTGTTGAGGCAAGTTGGAGCTAAACTCTGCAGGACACCGGCCCTCCAGGACCGAGTGTGGGCACCCCTGCTTTAGAAAGTATAATGCATTAAAACACATGGCAAAGAAACTTTTAAATATTACAATGCATTTTAAATTTGGTTACAATTACGTATGAAAATATATAATGCATTGCAACGTACATTATGAATAGCTTTATAATGCACTATACTCTACATACAAGTTTTAAGTAAAGGTTACCAAAAAGACTCTTCTGCTATTGGTCGGAAAAAAAAACAAATAGCCCCACACCATTGGTTGAGTTGTTGCTGTGTCTGGCAGGTAAGGATGATCAAACAAAAAATGTTTTGAAAGCGCCACAGTGTTTACACTTTTCAAAATCTCAATCTGCAAATGGTTTACTTATACTTGTCTCTGCTTATTTAAGCCGCGATAGGAGAAAGTAATGAAATAATTACCCATTGAATGTAAAAATTTAACCCAACGGTTGGGTTAGTCCATATTTGACCCAAAGTTGGGTTGAAACAACCCAGCATTTTTTAGAGTGTAGTAATCTATGGATTATAGAACTGGCATGAGTCCTTGAGTCAAGGCTGAGGAGACAAGGAACGACTTCATCATGGCAGAGAGAATCCCCCCTCATCCCCACCCTCCCATCTGCCGACGCTTCTGTTTGAAAGTATGACGGATGGGGCTCGTAAATGTGTTTCAGTTATAAGCGGAGCTCTCAGTTGGGCTGTATTTCAGAACTCCATCCGGTAGAGTCGCAGCACGGCTTTAAGAAGAATGTGACTATTTCCTCTCTGGAAAAATGCCAGAGCCATCCATCAGGAGGGAACCTTTCCACGAGACGACGATTCACTCGTAATACTCCTTTCTTGTTTCTTGTCCATTCTTGATCCTTCTCTCTTCCCTATTTTAACGTCAAACTTATCATACGTTAAACGCATTTGCTGTGACAGGTCTTTGGCACGATGAGAGGTTGCAGGAGCGCGTAAAGTGTGTGTGTGTTTCAGTGTGTATTTAGAGTCCTCTCATCAGGGAGGGTGAGAGCCGTTGATATAACTCGAAACCATGGCCAGGCAGGAGTATCTGCTAACTGTATTAAGCGGAGCTTCCAGAGCACCCATCCCCCTCCGTTCACCAGCTTCACGGCTCAGCCAATCCCAGTGAGCCATCAATCTGAATTTAGCCACCAGGGTCTGCCATGGAGCGCAACAAGCTGTCTCAGGTTCCCCGCGTTTCCCTGCTGGAACCCATGCAGAAACTCCAGCAGGAAAAAAAAACATCCACCCATGGCGCAAAGTTTCAGCAGATGTGAGATATTCAGTCAGGTTTCCCAGAACAACATGACAGGCCTCAGTTTCCTGCTTGTAAATCACGGCCACGTCAGCATGCACCAAACTGTTTGCATGCCAGAGGGACCGAACGCAAGCCTGGTTAAACCAAACACGCACCGACTCTCACAGCCTGGAAGTGCCTTCAGACAAGAGTTGAAATATATGCAGCTGGCAGAGACAAGGATAGAAAGCAGCCTCGCATTCACTGTCCAAGCCATCACCACACAAGTAACAAAGTGCATTTGACAGTGGACAGAAGCGTGGAAGTTTTAGCTCAGCATCTGTTAGCATCTAACTAACGTTAACTTAAACATGATGTCCAACTTGATTAAGGTCCAATGTGTTGTTGTGCACGCAACATACATAAAGCATCAAGACTCCATTTCACAAATAAATGACTCACAAATATCAAATGTCTCAGTCATGGTTCTTGACCTACTTGTACATCAACCACAAGCCATTAATTTTGCCACGTGATCTTCAACTATTTTATGTAAAATTGAAGGTTTGTTAGACTTATATCAGTGTAGTTACTGATTTGAAATTTAAATGACAACATTCGCATTCGGTTTGTTGTAATATAACTTACAATATTAGCAAAAACATGTTATTTTTTTTTGCTTAGTAGTTTAGTTTAGTGCATATCCCACACCAGTTGTGTGCACCTCCTCAATACAACTATAAAATTAAATACAAAGCAAATCATCAAAACCAAGATCTGAGTTGAAATTGGAAGCATGATAGTTACATTCCTTACGATTCCAATCACTGGAAGTAATCTGTAAAGGTCAAGCCAGGTAGAAATTTTTCCTAATCAACCAAGGCTTATATTGTAAAAACATGCCTGTGATGTAATTTCTGCAAAATGATATCACGTTGCTTCCTTTCTTGACACTTTCAAAATTAAATGTCACTAAAACCATGTTCAATTTAAAACCTAAACAGATAAATGTGGCAAAGGTTTATTACATTTGTTAAAGTGCCCCTATTATGGATTTTTGAAAATTATCTTTCATGCAGTGTGGAACGCAGCTCTAAGTGAATGAACACATCCTGCAAAGTTTTAAATCTGAAAGTGCACCGTGTATAAAGATATTGTCTCTCAAAAGAAAGAGCCGACTCTGAGTCATTGAAACGAGTCGTTTTTAAAACGAATCCCAAGCCGTTTCGTGTTGACGTCAACATGATACATTAGCATATTGCCCGCCCACTTGTTGGTCTTTTCGAGTTGGTCTGAATGAAAATGCAAATTCATTCTGTGCCACTAGGTGCCGCTTTTAGAGTGGTAAAAATAGCTGTTTCCCCGGTAACGCTGTACACAAAGCAGCACTGGCTCAGCAGCTGCTTTATCAGGCATGATGAAATGGAAATGAGACCAATCGGACGAATCACCTGCAGATTAGCGTCACGCAAAGGAGGGGTTTGGAAAAATGAATCGTTGAGTGAATCATTTGGGAGTCGTTGAGCAAGTAAGGTAAAAATAAATGCATATTATAAGGCAAATTAAAGTGTATTTTGACCTTGAATGCATGTCAACCTGTTGCTGGGGACTCCCAAAACCAAAATATGAACCTTTCATTACCCATAATAGGGGCACTTTAAGAAATTAAATTTCCAGTGAGTGGCGCTTAAAGGTTAAAGGCGCTTGAAAATAATTAGCCAACTATACTAAAACCTCTTCTAAACCTATTTATTAAAGTCATTATAGCTTGCTTCTATAAGTCTTTTATCATGACTTGTGCTTCATGGGACAGGTTTGTTGGAGTTAAATTCTGCAGGAAAGTGTCCCTCCAGGAGCATGGATGGACACCCCTGTCCTAACGTTAAAAAACCACATGGCTTTAACAGTATGTCTAGATATGTCCACCAGGAGGAAGCATTTCACCACTCAGTGCTCTGTTGTGTGTTGAATTCACCGTCGAATTAATTGTGAACAGGGTGGAAAGACTGTTAGCAACGTACAGCAATCCATCAACCCTTCCTGTCGAACATCCCAGCTTTGTTTCATGAATGAAATACGTTTATTTAAACAGACACGTGTGTTAAAATGTTTGCTGCTTTGACCTTGATTTGAGGACTAACTTGTTTCTTGCACATCCGACATGAGTTGAATTTGTTTTGTAAAAGGCAAGGTTTTGTTTATGTCCCAACAGGTTGGTTGAGTTGGCTTCCTGTTTGAGATGCAGGACTCTACTGCTCGCCGCTGTGTTCATTCAATGTGAAGGTTTATTCTGAATCCCTGTGGCAGGCTTCTAGCTGGCCTCAAGCAAATCAATATATTCAATCAAAAGATCTCCCTCGAGAAAGGTGGATGAGCAAGAAAGTTGAGGAAGGGGGCACGGTTTGTTTTTTGTATTATTAATCACCTGCTGGCAATAACAATCTTAAAATGATCCGCTACATGTGTTTGGAATCCTTGAGAAGATCAGTCATGATTTATCAGTTTGACACAGGATAAGGCGATGGTGTGTTTACTTGTGGCACCAAACTAAGCAATAAACTATTCATAATCAACTGATTCTCCTCAATTCTTCTTGTTCATATTTTAAATTTCCCTTCTAAAATAGACTACCACTTATATATATTCAAAAAGTCTTCCAGTTTTGTGGGCATTCACACAAAGAGATTAGTCATTTATTCAGGTGGCTACAATTGTGCAGAAAACTGAGAGGCCACACAGCATAATTTTAATTTTAAGAAGTGTTTTATCAACATTTCAACATTGCATCAACTACTGAGGAACACTTTTTTTTTTTTTACCCTG
>NW_015540842.1:1409073-1419229 GCF_001515605.1 Sinocyclocheilus anshuiensis | reverse complement strand
CTCTCTCTCACTCACTCACTCACTCACTCACTCACTCTCTCTCTCTCTCTCTCTCACTTCCGGTGTGACTGTTGAGTGTGAGCGTGAGCGTGAGTGGTGCGAGTGCGGGTGGGGATTGTGAGTGAATCTTTTTTTTTTTTTTTTATTTTTTTTTGTTTGCTTTCTGTTTATATTTGTATATCAATATGGTACAAGATTATCTTATTTAAATCAATGTAATAAACCAGTTAGGTCAAAAGTTATCTAAAAGTTATCAAAAAGTAGTCTGGCTATATTACTTCAAATGTGTAATGTAATGGATTACATTGCTAACTACACTTTTTGTCGTGTAATTTGGAATCAGTAACAGACTACAATTTGTGCATAATTTGCAACACGGCAAAGCATCTTCATATAGCATATCTGGACTTTCAGCCATTTAGCTGGATGGTCAGCTGGTCTCCCAAAATGTACCAAAACCCCTCTAAAACCAACCACTATAGCAGTCTGGGCTGGTTTAAGATTTTCTTTCTTCAGATCTTTAATTTACTTGTCACAGCAGACACAATGGAGTGTGCTTGACAGTAATGTGATAACACCAATCCAGTAGGGCTAAAATGCAATTAACATTTGCTGAAGAATCACAGAATCACACATGGTTTCTTTCAGAAAGATTTGCGGCCAAGGTTGTTGTGCGTGAAGCAAATTATACAATACTGTCATAAAGTTTGCTTATGGCAAGCCGTTCCACAAACTTCAATCAAAATCTTTAAGCATCCTGAATCAAGTTTGTTAGATGTTCCAACCCTCAAATGAGTCTAGAACAAGCTAGAGTTTGCAATCAGATTTATGTTCATAGTTGTATAATCCTTTTCTTCTTTGTATTGTAGGTTTCTGTCTGCTCTGGCCGTCGGCCCACAATGATGCAACAGTTGGAGCATGTACAAGTCAATCAACAGACACACATGAGGGAGAGATCAGTGCTGTGGGTTTGGCGAGACTAATTGTGAACTAAAATAAACATGTCACTTACACCTTTCACGTCGTCATGCACTTATTGAAAGCCAGACAGGGTTTGCGTAGGTCTATGATGCCAAGTAGATGACAAGCATTTGTTTGTGACTAAGGGTTGTATTTGTTTATATATACAAAAAAATGTGCTTCTAAAAATATCTAAAACAGTTTTAAACTTTTTTGTTTTTGTTTTTAAGTAAAAGAAATATATCTGATATAATATCAGTCCACAGGTTATACCTGAGAAAATATTTTTCAGGGGCATATAAGAAAGAAGCACCTCTTTAAGTAAGGCTGGATTATGGTACTGTGAGGCCCCTGGGCACACACTGTCAGCAGTGAAGGGCCCGGGGCCCTAGTCATCTGCTCTCACTGTACAGCTTGTGCTGAGTGCCCTGATGGACAGATTTATTTGGCAATCTCAGCATATTCAACAGGAGGCTTTGGAGGCCCCTCGTAACCTCAGGGTCCCAAGACACTGGCCCCCATGGCCTGGACTATAATCCAGCCTTTTTTTTTAGAGATAACAACTGAACATTTAGATTTTTGTAGTTTATAGGAATAAACAAATAACGCAATTTAAATTTATTTTTTAAAATTATGATATCATCTCAAACTTGTGGTACCATTTTAGTTACATATTATTTTGATAGTCCACATTATCCTTCTACTAACAATAAGTACATTTGCAATTACATGTCGACTACCTCTCATTTATTTGCAACTGCATGTCAAGTAACTCTTATTCGAGTATTAGTAGACTGTGAAAAAAATAATTTGAGGTATCATTCATGTCCGTAGCATGAATGTTGTGGGATTAGTTATGTGCCACATTTTGGGCATTACGTATATTAAGAATGAGTGTGTAATTGTATGTGGCTTCACAAAATAATTGCACATTAAGTACAAGAAGTTCATTCGTTTTAGTGAAAAGTATTTATTTATACTGCATTTTAATACAATACTATATTATAAATACTATTAAAGACTATCTTAAAGGACTAGCAGAAAGTGTCTGTTTATTTCAGTAAAGCTGACGTGAGTGACATTTGAGTGGTGTAAATAGGGACAAAACTGTCACCCAGCATTACCAAGTTTCATCACTGTCTATAAAACAGGCCTACATCATGCCACTTGCACTGTACTTACAACGGCAACGTCTGAATCTTGATTAAAGGAAATTCGACTATCCTGACTTCAAGTTGACAGTCAATTCATCACAGAAGGCTTATCAAAGCTCGATGTGATCTGATACCGGGGCCCGGGCACTGCTCTCAATCATGTGTCACTTTGGGACATCTGTCATCTTCTTCTAACCTTGTTATGGCACCATTTTCAAGCGCAGCTGGGGCTTATTTGACATATCTTTCAAAGAACATGAGAACAGATTATAGACCATTTAGGGGTACATTTGATCTCATGCTATAGATCATGATCACTATCTATGACAAACTTATCTTATTGAATTATCTCATCTGCAAAAATGTACCGTTTAGTGTTTGTCAAGATATTGAACCAGCAAATTGAAGCTGGTTGAATAATATGATCTCTCTGGTTGACCAAGTAAGTCTTGGTTGTTAAAGACATAGTTCGTCCAAAAATTATCATTCTGTCATGATTTACTCGATTTTGTGTCATTCCAAACCTCAAGCGGAGCAATTGGTTTTCGACTCAAAATGGACCCCATTGACTATCACTGCATGGACAAAAACACTGCAACGTTTTTCAGATTATCTTCTGTGATTGCAACTATCTCTCCAAGTATTTTTTTGTTTTTGTTGTTTTGTACAAATTTCAGCAGTGAGAGAGTTAAGTCATTTTCATGCTTTCCCAGAAAGTCTAAAAATGGCCACTCGCATGCATTTGTGCCCAAACATATTGCTCTTTTAAATGAAGCATGACTCTTTTGACGGGCATAGGTGGTATTTTATCATGTCATTTCATTTTGTCTATTTGAGTGCTATAATTACTTACAGAGGCATGGAAGCCTCCGTTTAAAATTACATGTCTCTTCTACTGTAGAGCGTAGTGTTTCCCCAACATATATTTTTACCCGCTCTATTTTAATCCTCTGTTATTATTTTTCATTTTGAATTCTTTTCTTTAATCATTATGTTCTGCTCAGTGTTTTCTTCGACATGCCAAGAGGGACTTAAAGCGAACTCTTTTTCAGTTGAAGTCTTTTATTTTCTCATATTTGACCTGCCACGGATTGGCTTCGTTTCAAGATTAAGGCACAGACGCTGTTATTGAGAACAAGTATTATCCATAATTGGCTTCGTCATTGTGACACTGAACTAAGCTTGAGATTTAAACACTTTAACGCATATAGCCATTCTTTGTTTACACTTGAATGGCCACGAATGAAGATGGGAAGTCTGCACAAGAGCAGCCAAACTGCCTGCACGTCTACCAACGAAAATATAACAAGGTCGTCCGTCCACTACACCGCCCTCTCTAATTCTAATTTTGTGTCTGATTTCGAGCCAGTCCACCATCCAACCTCATCATCACGGCACATTGTGCGACCGAGGGAGGCGCTTGTTGAGTTCCCGTAATTGAGAGGGGAAAAAGTATTAACTGCACACATGCAAGTACACATGCATCCCCACATCACGCATGTACACATATCCCCTGGCTCCTGCATTCACTGACAATTACACGCCCCGCTGGATGTCCTCATATTAAAAGCTTCCTTTGTTGGGTGCCGCCCACTAAATAGCTTGCATGTGTTACCGTTTTCTTAGGTTTATCAAGCACAGCTGTTGGGGAAATGGATGGACGAATGGGAGTCATCATTGCATTAACCTGCCCGTTAACCCTGCTATACGCTGACGGGCCCAACAAGGGTTTAGTGACAGAGACGGTTTTGTTTCAGCACAGTTATCCCATCATTAACACCAGTATCATGCCTGCAATGCTCATGTTAAGGATGGATGCATTGAATAACATGGCAACATATAGATTTTCTAGATACTGCACAGTATAGTGATGAAGTGAAGTGTTTTTATTATTTTTTATTGATTTTTTAGGTCACAATACAGTAGAGGCGACTACACTTATTATTAGTTTTCTATTAAAATATATCACATATATGATCAAAATTATATGCTGCCTATCGAAACAAATCATTTTTGCATTATTTATTTCCCATCATTTTCCATGTGATTAGTTGCCATGAAAACAGATGTTTCATTGTTCAGATGCAATATATCATTGTTACACTCTCGTGTGTAAGAAGACAAGCGCACGGCGAAGATGAAGGAATATAAACACGCATTTATCATTATCCACACGAAGACAGGTTATCCAAGACAGGAATACCCACAAGGTACCATGGAAAACACCAGTCAAAGAACTGAACTCAGGAGGGAACTAAATAAGGCAATTAAGGAGGGGCAGACAGGTGAAGGGGGTTAACCAATGATGAACTAACAAGAACAGGAACATAACCAAATAAGGAAAAACAGGAACTGGAAGGAACAAACAGAAATGGACTACAGTAGTCAACATTTGAAGTGGATCAAAAAAGTTCATCAAAGAACACATTTGATTTTAGGTTTTAGGACAACTTTGATGAAAGGTTTTGATGCACTTCAAATGTTGACTACTGTAAACTAAAAGTTCATAACTGTGACAATTTTTACTAATATTCTTAATGCACTATACTCTTTTTGGCATTCTGTTAATTTTTATTAGATTCTCTGTAATTCTCAGTTATTCCTCAAATGATAAATAAATTAAAAACAAATGAGTGTCATCCTGTCATTATTCATGGCCATTCAGTGGACAGTGGATGCTGCCACTGAACTCCTGCCAAACCGCCAGGGGCGTATCAGATCCTTGGTTGTTGGACAATCAGCTTTGATTGAAGAAATACTTCTGTCAATACAGTTGGACTTCCTCCACAACCTCGACAACTGCCTCTTTTTTTCCACTTCTTGAAGCCTACATTGCATGGGTAAATGTGCTGCCAAAACCTTTAGCCACATGGAAATGAAGATGAGATAGAAACCTACCAAAAAGATCAGTCAGTTCCATCTTATGAGCAAGCACACTGATTTTCAGTGAATGTGACTAAAACGTTGGTTCATTCTTCACACAACTGCTGTTGTGTGCTATTGGATGGCTTTGGAAGACTTGAACATTTACACACATTGACGATACTTTTATAGTGCTCTTGAAAACATTCATTCAGTCATTCATATTTACATTTAATAATTTAGCAAATGCTTTTATCCAAAGTGACTTACAAATGAGGACAATAGAAGCAATCAAACCAACAAAAGAGGAACATACATTGATTGATTGATTGATTGATTGATTTACTTATTTATTTACAGCACAGCTCCAGTCCACATTTATTGTCATTGTGAATGTAAATGAACAACCAGTACAATTGTTTAACATTCTTTTACTTTGTGTTCCATGTATGAGAAGCAGTGTTATTTTAGAATATTTTTATTTTTATATGTTCAGCTTTCATGTTCATTTTAAAGTTTTAGTAATCCAGTTGTTTTTATCATATATTTTTTAAATATGTCAATATATTTTTATTTCAGTTTTAGTTTGAGTTATTTTGTACAAGTTAAAATGAGAACAAGAAATGTTGCTTTGTGAACTAAGTAAAATACAACACACACACACACACACACACACTTGATTGATTTGTTCTTTGTATTTACATTTATTATATTACTGTATTTATATAGTGGTAGGTGGGTCCAGAGTAATTAGTCCCATGGTATGTAAAAGAAAATAGTAAATGAGCAAAGACGGCAGCTTGCATATTTCTAGGGCAGCATGTACATGAATACCTTTTCCAAGTATTATCAACTTCACTGGTGTGATGTCAGTCATTCTAAGCTTTATTGTTAGACACAACACTGATAAATATATCAATTAAAACACAAGGGGGAGCCACTGGACAATTCCACCCATCGATAACACTGTCTAATCTGAAGCTATAAAGTTTGAAAAGCTGCTTGTCCCTCCGCTCCTTATTGGTGAAATAGCTGTATTTCCTATTAAAGATGGCAGTAATGTACAACCAGGTTCCCCTTAAAAAAAAAAAAAAAAAAGTGTGGAGAAAAAAAAACAAGTGGGAAGAGGCAGGGAAACATGCTTTTATATCCAAAGTGCCCTTATAGTGAAAGTACCCTGGCGGTTTGTAGTACACAATGTCTAATTAGAAAGTCCGGCTCCTGCATGCTTCACTCAGGATGTTGTTCTGAATCCTCAATGAAGTATGTTGCCACGTATTTAGCTTTTTCCTTTCCTGTTTTGTCTTCTCTTGTTACAAGTTCTGTTTGTCTCTCAGGACTGTATATTGTGGTGAGATTTTCTGGTTGAGCAGCTCTCAAAATCAGTGCAAATCTATGTAGCAGGCTTCCACTAATGTTTCTACCTTCAGGACCTTGTCGGATGTTGATTGAAAATAAGATATGTTGTAATAAATAACATCATAAATATTTGAAAAGCTCACAACAGCAGCTCAATATCGCTTGTATAGCTGGTGCAGAATACTAGATTAAGGTTCAGCGTTTTCCACAAGCGTTAATGCATATCGGTTTTCAGGTATGAGTTATGGTTCCTCTAATGTACAGAACTGAAATGATTTGGAAAACTGTGAAGTGAAATGTCCTTACGTTTCTAGAGGTGAATGGATTTCCCAGTTGCATTCTTACAGTGTTAATGCTTTCCGAAATATAAAAAAGTGACAGGAGTGAGTCAGGAATGTAGCCTCCATATGGAAGGGAAGGAAATACATTAAAAGTGGGGGGGAGTTAAACATGAATACTGTACATCGAAGGAACCACTCTTAATTGTAATTGTTTTCAGGTCTTAACGGTACATAAAATTAGCAAAGGGTTCAATTGTACTCATTTACACTATTTCAGAGGGTTTGCACTTGTGGCCTGTACATTTTTTGGTTTTATGCATCGAGCACATGGCTGTAATTTGATCGGGTGTACCTTCCTTTTCCCAGGCCTCTAGTCTGCACAGCTCCTAGAGGGACTTATTAAGATCCATATTTCTCTAGCAGACTATTTCAGAGATTTACACAAGCAAGAACACCTGGTATCTGTGTTGCCAAGTTGGTTGTTAATGATCATGTTTGGTTGTTTGTTAAATCAGACTGCAGACAGTACCTACTAACACATGTATCTAGTCCTCCATCGGGCCTATATCTGAGAAGGCAAAAAAATATCTGCAGTAAATACATTTTCATTTTTTGCAATAAATACCTGTGACTGTACTTTAATTTGCCTGTTACATGTTTTATATTGTTCAGAAGTGGGTAGGTTTAGGGTAGGGGCGGGGTGGGTGGTGCTCCGATTAATGTATACATTTATATAAAATGATTTCTATTTTTGTAATGTAAACCATTAAATTAAGGCAAACAACTGAAAGCAATGGAGGACCCTGCACGTCGAAAAGTGATGCTAAGGGGGTACCCGGTTCGTTAAAAATGACGCCAAAGGGTCCTGACCAAGCGTCAATAATTTTATGTATTTACTTTTTTTTAAATGACTAATTTTCATATTTAATTAATCCCTCAGTGAAACGTCTGCCCTGAACGCACCCTGTTTGTATAATTTGTTTTCAGACCCTTCTTCCTGAGGCCTTGCTGTTGTGCACACTGTAGGCAGATGTCTAATAGGAGAAACATCTGTCAAACCTGTAATATGAGCTCACAAGTAACAGTTGGTGCTCAGAGCCCAGAAAGATACAATTTCTGTAAAAAAAAAACTCACTATAAGACAACTAGTAGCGCTTCAACATAACAATTAAATGAGTGGTTACAACATTAATTGAATTATTGTTGCATGCCAGGCTATTTATTTAATGAATCATTTCATTAAAAAAAAAGAAAAAAAAAAGCTTAATGAACACTAGTTGCAGTAAAACACCAACAACTTTTATTAATTTCACTCAAATTACGATTGCAGGTGCAGATTATTAATCAATAAAGACTTATTTTAACACAGTTCTTTGTACAATATTATGTTATGACCTCAAAACTCTTGTGCATGATTTGTAAACTAATACATTTTGACTTTTGCGTCACATATCTAGCTTTTCTGTTGTAGTAAACTTGCTCGGTAGCACACCTGGTACAGCACTGCACTTATGATGCGAAGGCGCTGCGCACAAGTCCCGTGAAACATGAGTCATGATAAATCAGCCCTAAGACTTGTAGAAGCATGCTAGGGATACACGACAACGATGTAGTCAAAAACGGAAACGTTATTCCCTTGCCTTTTTTAAAAAGTTTCACGTATACACGACAACGTTTTCAAAATGATTCGCGTTTACACATATCCGCGAAAACGGCCAAAAACGCTGTATTACGTATGCCAGGCCAGTAGTTGCCGCTGTCACCTTGTTAGTAAACAGTACCTGTAGGGAAGTGACGATTATATGTTCTATATGATGCATCTCTGCTGTTGGTTGTAATATTGGTGAAGTAAATCCACACTTTGCTGAAGAAGCGTTAGCAAACTCTTGAGCAGCAATAACTGTACCATGTACTCTGCCATTGTTCGCGCTTGCCTTTAAAATCGACATGTACTGCGCATGTCTACATACCTAACACATACTACGCACACACATGACGTAACCGTTTTCAAAGATTCCCGTTTTGGGTGTTTACACAGAAACGATAAGGGGGGGTTTTGAAAAACTTGCACTTTGAAACCCGTTTTCAAAAATATGCGTTTTCAGTCCCCAAAACGCCATTGTCGTGTAAACGAACAGGCAAAATGCATAAAAAGTTTCCCGTTTTTGGCTGAAAACGTTATGGTATGGAAATGCATTTTTTATCTCACTTTTGCTTTTGTTAACACAATCAGTTTACGGTAGGGTTTAGTAATGTGATTGAGCATTAATCTTTTTAGCGCCGCTCACCAGACTTTTAATTTCGAACTGACGCAATATGTACAACAACAAATGTAATAAAACGTCAGTTTCACGTTCACCTCTTTCGGATAAAACAAAACATGCTTTTAGCGCCACATTGAACATTTCACTTTGAAAGTGTTGCGAAACTTGCAAGAAGCAGCGTAATATCTTTTTGCACAAATGTCGCCACAGGCATGTTTTTCCAATGGGCCTAGGTTGCTTTAAATTATTAATTTTACTGTATTGCCACATTCACTGGTGTAATTTTGAACTTGCAAAGTAAGCTGCAATAAGTCTTTATTACATTAGCTCTAAGTTGTGACATATGGCACAGGACCAGCCCGACTTTGTTTAACACTTTTGCATTTTAAATCACCCAAATATATATTAGATCAACAGCAGCCGGTAACAGTTTAGTCTACAAATTTAAAACATATACTCAATATAAAATACTAGACTATGGACAGACCATAGAACAAAATAATATATATTTTTTTAAATACTATTTTGTTTTGAGAACACCATGATTTCTGCAGGCAGTAAAAAAAGAGCTGCTATGCAAAGAGATCAGAACGGATAAATAACATCTGTGTCCAAACCGCAATTCACAGAAGCCAGCGGCAGGTGATTTTCACATTGTTTATGGAATACCTCCGGAATTTCCTCATTCCATAAATAAGCTGTTTGATTGACTACATAATGGCATTCAGGATGGTACGTCACACCACACCGCGCTGCTCCTGTTACTGAAATCTTTTGTTAGCCCTAGTTTGACTTGGCATTGATACATGCCCCAAAAGAATGTCCTGCGCTTGTAGTATCATATTCTATTGGAACGGATGGCATAGACAAGACTAGTGTCTGCTTTTGCGCTGTAATTGGTGTGTAAATATTCATAGGGTTGTACATTTTTCCTCTTTTAGGGGGAGGTTAACCACCACACACTCCATTTTAGGACCTTTCTGGGGCCCGGCAGCACTAATGTGTCGTCTGCCCTTGGATATGAACATATGCGCGCACACACACACACACACACACACACAAGCACGCACTTACTGCTCAAGGGGCACTTTAACATAATTCATAAATATGGATAACTTTCTGTCAGTATTTTTTTAGTCTGCCACTTGCCCTCTCAAGGATTTTGCAGTATGTTTCCAGCTCATTACCTAATGATTTCATAGCTTTGGTGTCTGATTCATGTTTATGGATGTGAATTGATATCATCCCGTGTCCAGGTTTGTGAATGTCCATGCTT
>NW_015540842.1:1400283-1408258 GCF_001515605.1 Sinocyclocheilus anshuiensis | reverse complement strand
TCTGTATATATATATATATATATATATATATATATATAAAGTTAAAAACCAAAAAGCTCACAAGTAGATAAATGTACTCACAGCTTATTTTACCATAAAAAAAATTCTAATTTTCTGTAACAATTTATAAATCTAATGGAAGTAAGAAGTAATAAAACATACAACAAAACTTCTAAAATAATTGTTAGAGGAATTCAGTTTTGTAATATAATAAGGTTCTTTCAAATATGTGGCCTTTCTATTTGGCTGCAGAATTAAATCTAGAAACCAGTTACACAGCTGCATTATTTATTCAAATTAAGTGTGAATAAATGCTATTGTGGATAAAAGTCACTGTGGCTTTTTGGCCTTTTCTCTTATTTCCATTTGCATATTGTAATAAGAGACCCTGCATTTGAAACAAATTGAAATCCGGAAGAACAGTAAATGTATTCTCCCACCAAGCAGGAACTGGGGTTTCCTGTCATCTTTTTTTTTTTTGAATGACCAAAGGTCTTGATTGTTGAATTTCATACTACATTTTAGACGGCACTGACAACAATTCATTATTTTTCGTTTTTGGGAGCTGGTGAACATATTAACCATCAGTATTTGCATCCTGACTGATGGTATGTGAAAATCCAATGATTTCGAATTGCGAGTGGTTGCTTAGTGGTTCAAGTCAAAAGAGCCTTTGCCTTAACAGTGACTAAACTCAGAGCCAATGGCTTCTAGAATTTATCTTAACTGTATATTTGTCTTCCAGTCTCAGGCCAGGATGATGTGTAGACCTCTAGATAGTTAATAAGATCTCCCCAGAGACCACCATTGCTCTAGTAAACGGCAGCATGAATGAATGTTGCCTGCTCAGATTTCTCCTGCATGGGCATAATGCTGTTAACACATCTCATGACCTTCTGCATATTTCACACATTTAATCCATGCATATGCATACAGATTTGATTTCTCCTGGTTTAATATTTTTTATAGATTTGATTTTCAAATGGTTGCTTAGCCAAATGCACATTCCTATTGCACATGTGCAAACATCCTCAGTGTTCAAGAAGGTGATAGAGTTTCCTTTAAATATCATTAAACAAGGTTGCTAGTTATGAACATGCTAGTTATGAACGCGAGTGAGCGCGATCATCCCTTCCTCTTACTTTTAGTTTTAACGCAAAATAAACATGAATTGACATCTCATGCCTCATGTAATCACACAATCAATGTTTCACTCGCGGAAAGAAGTGATTAAAGTGGCTTGTAAACAAAATGTCACGTAGCATTTCATTTACCTCAGGCAAGTCATCATGTCCACAGCTCGTGAGTTCACCAGAAAAATGTGTCTAGGAAAGAGCATTTCGCGAAATATTAGATATGGCTATACGCAGGGCAGGAATTAGGGATTGAGGTTATGTTTAGGCCCTATACCTACACTACAAATGCCCTCAAATAGAACATCAGAGATGTTGGCTTATTAGTATTATAAACGTTATTGTCATATCTGTGTCCTCTTATGTCAGGTTCTTATTTAATAAATACATTTAATTGAATAAAAAGACATGCTGGCTATTAACAATCAAATGAAATCACTATCAACAAAATGCATAGATGGATTGAGTTTAAATATAACATTTTAATGTAGAAATATTCAATGATTGCAAAAATGAAATAAGCTACTTTTTTAAATATGAAACTACAACCGCCAGTAGGTGGCAGCAAGTGACTGTCTTAATGAGTGAGTTGAATCAACCGATTCATTTAAAAAGCTGATTCATTTAACTTTGCAAACGACTAACCTGATTGAATCATTTGCTGGTCCGTGTAAAGGCCTTTCCACACTGAGCACGAAAAAGCGAAACGAATATTGGACGCGATTATGCTGTTACACAAAAGGGTGAGAGTGGTGGCGCTGTTTCGAAAACCAGTGTAAACAAACACAGAAGAAGAGTATCCCAGATAAGAGAAGAGAATGGATGCTGAGTTCTTGTTATCGTTGGTATTTGAGAACAAATTTATTCTCACATGTTCTTTTTACAGAATAACATTGCTATTAATTGTCCACTGAATTATATAATCACAGTAGAGCACCATTCGTTTTCTTCCACATGCACCAGTGTTATGAGTCAGAGCGTGTTAACTCTTTTTCTACACATGAAATATGAAAGCAAATAGACATGATTATGACAATATATTTTCTGTATGTGTTTTTTATGCAGCTCATGGTATTTTTATAGCAATAAAGGATGTTCGTGATAAATATTAGCAGTGTAGTGTTATTAAACATACGAGTGCATGTGTCTGCTTATTAATCAAAATCAACTATAGATCACAATCGGAAGTTATTACAAGCACTCAATGATGGGAAAGCAAATACATTAATAATTTCTACACATGAAATATGAAAGCAAATAGACATGATTATGACAATATATTTTGTGTATGTGTTTTTTATGCAGCTCATGGTATTTTTATAGCAATAAAGGATGTTCGTGATAAATATTAGCAGTGTAGTGTTATTAAACATACGAGTGCATGTGGCTGCTTATTAATCAAAATCAACTATAGATCACAATCGGAAGTTATTACAAGCACTCAATGATGGGAAAGCAAATACATTAATAACTGCATACATTTTCAAGTGTAGCTTGATACTAATTGTACGTCTAATTATATTTTAGGATGTAGCCTATTCTTGTAAGCATTATAGATAGTTTGTGTTTCTGGTGTAGAACCAAACTTTGTTTATCTTAATTTAATGCTGTATATTGAGCAGCGGACGATGTTAAATCCATTTACGAGATACATTTCTGAGGAAAAATGCATTGTTGGTCGGCGCCACCTAGCGTGCAGGTGTGAATTAGCAGAAGGCGAACAATTGTTTCGCGTTCGGTGTGAAAGCACCGTTCGTCTGCGTTTTGTGTCCGAAAGCTCAAAACTCATCAGATGATCGCATAATTTAGTGGAACATTAATATAGTAATATAGAATCATCCTCTGTAAAGAAATGAGGTGTGAACATTTGAGAATTGATCATTATCTTTCTAAATGTGCGTGCTTTGGGGCTAAAGCCTTAATGGAGCTGTTTAAAGCCATGTGATAACAAACCATGTGTCCTTCTTCTATATGAAATAATCATAAATACCAGTTTATGCTCTTTGATTGTGGCCTCGAAGGTCGTAGTTGTAAGCTGTAGCCTCAGCTGGCCCGTTTAGATCTTGCGTGCGCAGTGGAAATGCGACTAATCATTTCTGAATTCTGACTGTCATATGACGAACAAATCAGTCAAACGTAAACGGGCAAAGGTGGGGCCCCCTACAAGGCGGGGCCCATGGGCTGCAACCCACTCAAGCCCAATGGTAAGTCCGGCCATGGCTATATGTACTGTATGCTCATATTTTGCTTTACCTGTTAGTGTTGTCTTAATCTTGTAATGTATATTTAAATAAATATTTCATAATTTTCGATGTGTCTTGGTAAAGCAGTTATTTCACCCCAAATCACTGCTGCAATAGATCCACAATCACAGCGTCAGGAGAATTATGCCTTTACAGTTGACTCCATAAATCAGTGAACAAGCCCATGTGTCCATCCGTCATCCCACATCATCTCTCCTCATTCTACCCTGCCTTTTACTTCCCTCCCTTTCTGTCTCTTCGGGCCTCATCATGGAGGAAGAGGCAATCGGTTTTACAAACACCTCTGCTATTTGAGGCTCTCGCCCCCTCCTCTCGGTGCATGTCATCGACAAGACTGACAGCTAATAATGAAATACGAGCAAGTGATTTCTCGCCACCCGTCAGTGTGTAAGAGACCTAAGACTCCGTGGTGTGGCGGTGGAACAGATGTGCAGGAAGATTTGTTACAGCTCGTAACTTGTCCACTGCCTCGGGCCGCGAGCTCTGCGAGTCAGCATTCCCTCCCACAACCCCCTGCAAGCGAGCGATTTTTCTTTACAGAGCGCTGAACGTGTGGGTCAACGCTGTGCTGACTGGCAGCGGCATACGGGACCAGCTCCACCTCTGGGATTACACGCAACACGCGGAGAACCAGAGATGAGCACGATGAGTGGAACACAAATCCATTTAATTAAACAAGGCTACCACGTGCTCCGAGAACATACTGTATATATGAGTTACATAATTACCGTCATGGTTACTAGTATTACATTTTTGGTGCAACATCCTACCATACCGCCATAGAAGATGGTATTCACTTAATGCCTGCTATGACAAAATGGTATAGAAATGCTGAAAATGTCACATTCAGAACGTGAAATAACTGCATGAAATAAAAAGTGGCATCTGCAAACAAATGCTGATTCATCTTCATTGGTCCCACTGCTGGTCTGACCATCTGAAAGCTGGTTTGACAATGGCCCAAAATAGTTTTCCAGGTGAAAATGTTGCAGTAAAATACACTTTATTTCAGTACACTTCCATAATGTACTGAAAGTGCTCCATTTCTGCACACTAATTTTGTACTTAATATATTAAATATGATTCCTTCTTAAGATAATCTTAAGAACATCTTAAGAAGTATACTCAACTGTGCTATTTTGGGACACCATGAATATGAACTAAAATGTGCATTTAACATACTTTCTCTCTATATACAGTATATAAACAATAGTTACCACTTGTAGTACAATTGAAACCATCTTTCATACTCTTAAATATACATAGAATATATACATAGAAAATACAATAATCAATGATTCAAAATATAAGATGAATATATAATGAATATATACAAAACATATTTATAATATATTGTCCCCACATATTTTTATAGATTAAATAATTCATTTCAAATGTATTGTAATGATGTTAACATTCTCTTTATATGATATACTTAACTACTTGTTTATGGTGTCGTTAAATAACACAGTCAAGTACACTATTATTATGTCATTAGTAGCACTTTTTTCCACATTAAAAATATAGCACTTCGAGTACTTTATGCTAAAATTATACTTACTATTAAACTGTGAATTTTGGTACACATCTACACACATATGAATGAATAATCCAATTGTGTACTATTAGTGAATTTATAGTAGCCCAAGCACAGTAACCTTTACCCCCCGGTTTCACAGACAAGGCTTAAGCTAGTCCTAGACTAAAATGCATGTTTGAGCTGTCTCAACTGGAAATATCTTTCTCTGACATATATTAAAATATCCCATTGAAAATGTGTAATTGTTCTGTGTCAAGATGCACACCTGTAACGTTTTCTTCTAAGGCATTTGTGTAAAAGCTATATCTAAACTAAGGCCAAGTCCTGGCTTAAGTTAAGCCCCGTCTGTGAAACTGGGCCATAGGGTTTTACTTACGTAATACATTTCTATGTATTTTTCATGAAAATCCAAATAGAACTAGTGATATTAACATTTTACTAACATTAACAGTTAAAGTGTCCCTATTATGGGAGTCCCCAACAACAGGTTGACATGCATTCAAGGTCAAAAAACACTATCATTTGTCTTATAATATGCATTTATTTTTACCTTACTTGCTCAACGACTCCCAAATGATTCGCTCAACGATTCATTTTTCCAAACCCCTCCTTTGCGTGACGCTAATCTACGGTGATTGGTCCGATTGGTCTCATTTCCATTTCATCAAGCCTGTAATGCCTGATAAAGCAGCGTTTGTGAGCGCAGTGCTGCTTTGTGTACAGCGTTACCGGGGAAACCGCTATTTTTACCACTCTAAAAGCGGCACCTAGTGGCAAAGAATGAATTTGCATTTTCATTCAGACCAACTCGAAAAGACCAACAAGTGGGCGGGCAATATGCTAATGTTTCATGTTGACGTCTACACGAAACGGCTTGGGATTTGTTTTAAAAACGACTCGTTTCAATGATTCAGAGTCGACTCTTTCTTTTGAGAGACAATAACTGTATACACGGTGCACTTTCAGATTTAAAACTTTGCAGGATGTTTTCATTCACTTAGAGCTGTGTTACACACTGCATGAAAGGTCATTTTCAAAAATCCATAATAGGGGCACTTTAACATTAGGGTCAGTCACAATATACTGTATGGCAATACTTTTTAGTGATGAAAAATTGCAAACAGTCACTAAACTCCATATAAAGGCACTGCTAATCTAAAAATGTATTATATATTAAGTTATGGTGATTATCTCAAATTGTATTCCTCTGTGAGGGGCAAGTAAGAGTTTCCATATGTTGTTGTATGCTAAACATGTGCACTCCTGTCAATTTGTTATTCTGAAATACAGGCAGACGTCAATACCAGCTATATGCGGCCGTGGCTGAATCAAGAGCGTGTCTGTGCTATACACAGAGCCAAGAAAATTAATTGGTTTTGGTGGCGGCAGCTCTCAAGTTGAATTTCTCTTCCATGCTTCACTTCTGCAGTGTGTGTTAATATTCTGCATTGAATCTGCACAAGGCGAAAGGCCAACTGGCTTTTTTCCTGTGGTTAAGTGCACAATTCAGCATTTAATTCTGAACATTATTGTGACAACGAGTCACAACTTTGAATAAGGGTAAACGATTTAATTAAATCACTGTAATTTGAGTGCTACGTCTTCCAAACAAGCAGAAACAAAGTACCACTGCTCTGATTTTAACATAAAAATTACTCATTTCAGCCGAAAATATAGTATTTATGAATTTGACATGCTACCTAACCGAACAAACCACCAACTTATCTGTCTTTGCATCAATACACAGGTCAGCTAAAACAAGTCAAAAATTTCCCCAAGAATTTGAGAAGATATTTTCCCTCCCTTGCTCTTTTTCGGCCATCAGTTACAATCCAAGAAACCACTTAAAATATCCATTTGAGGTTGAAATGTATGTTTCCCTCCTCTGTTTACACTGAAGCGAATAAGAGATTCTTTCAAAGCTGGAGTGGCTTTTTAAAATGTTAAAACCAGACCTCATCCTCTAATGACAAATTTTCTCCTGCAATTTAACTGTAACATGGGACAGACTGAAGTTATGGAGAGGAAATATTTAGCCAAAATTACTAGTATTCATTATTCTGAGGAAAGGCTTTAATTGATATGGGAAAGCATACATATCCTGAGTGGAAAGTTCATAACACAGAAATGGCATTGACAAGAAGTGATTTGCGCTTTACTTTATAATTTTTTCTTTCGTTAAAAAAAAAAAGAAAATCCATGTGGAATGGTTAAATTTGCAATTTGAGGGCCTGTGGTTAAAATGACGGCTTTATTATTTAGTAAAAGTAATAGATTATGATGTCACCTTTTTAACTTTAGCTAGTATATAATGTGGCTGTTTTAAGCATAAAAAGCATCCCCAAATTTACGACGCTTAAAGTTTAGTGCAAAGGGAGAGATTGTCTGTTTTTGTCTTTTTAAGGCCTACAACAAACGGCTGGTAGGGACTACAACAAGCTACTTCCTGGATTAGTGACATCACAAACCCTGAAATTTATATAAACCCCGCCCCTGGGAGCATGCAGCAAAGGGAGTGGGGCCATGTTGTGCCGCTTTAGAGAAGAGGGGCCCTATTTTAACGATCTTAGCGCATGGTCTAAAGCGCACGGCGTAGGTGCACTTAGGGCGTGTCTGAATCCACTTTTGCTAGTTTAACGACGGGAAAACGGTCGGCGCGCCCGGAGCATGGTCTAAAAGGGTTGTCCCTATTCTCTTAATGAGTAATGGGTGTGTTTTGGGCATAACGTGCAATAAACCAATCAATCAGAGTCTCATCTCCCGACTCCCATTTAGCCAGTTGCACTCCTGTCATAGCACATTTGCTATTTACACAGCGGAATTTGCAAGTGCAAAGACAGAATGCCTCTCCAGAGAGGAAACAACCACGTGTGGCATTAAGTGGTCAGGAGTTTGAAAATTACCAATAAGAGAAATCCTAGTCAACTAGGCCACCCGGAATACTCCGGGACGTAACAGCCCTAAGCAAAAGGACACAGGTTCGTTGCCAAAGGCAGGGTGAGCATAATGAGACCGATATAAACGAATCACATTAACAT
>NW_015540842.1:1387832-1400126 GCF_001515605.1 Sinocyclocheilus anshuiensis | reverse complement strand
GGAATGGTTAAATTTGCAATTTGAGGGCCTGTGGTTAAAATGACGGCTTTATTATTTAGTAAAAGTAATAGATTATGATGTCACCTTTTTAACTTTAGCTAGTATATAATGTGGCTGTTTTAAGCATAAAAAGCATCCCCAAATTTACGACGCTTAAAGTTTAGTGCAAAGGGAGAGATTGTCTGTTTTTGTCTTTTTAAGGCCTACAACAAACGGCTGGTAGGGACTACAACAAGCTACTTCCTGGATTAGTGACATCACAAACCCTGAAATTTATATAAACCCCGCCCCTGGGAGCATGCAGCAAAGGGAGTGGGGCCATGTTGTGCCGCTTTAGAGAAGAGGGGCCCTATTTTAACGATCTTAGCGCATGGTCTAAAGCGCACGGCGTAGGTGCACTTAGGGCGTGTCTGAATCCACTTTTGCTAGTTTAACGACGGGAAAACGGTCGGCGCGCCCGGAGCATGGTCTAAAAGGGTTGTCCCTATTCTCTTAATGAGTAATGGGTGTGTTTTGGGCATAACGTGCAATAAACCAATCAGAGTCTCATCTCCCATTCCCTTTAAGAGCCAGTTGCGCTCGCGCCATGGCAAATTTGCTATTTACACGGTGGAATTTGCAAGAGAGTAAATGGATCTGCTCGTGCGCGAGCAAATAGGTAGCCTAATTCTGATACATGCAATGACTATCTATTATGACATGTAGGCATTTTTATATTTATGTAGCCTACACAATAATAATGTTTTACATTGTAATCCTTTAATTTTTAATAATTGGCATGTTTGTGTGCTGCTGCGCGGCGGCCCTGTGTGTAATAAGCAGAGTGTACGCATGTTGTGTACCCGCCTATGAAGATATTTTCCCTCCCTTGCTCTTTTTCGGCCATCAGTTACAATCCAAGAAACCACTTAAAATATCCATTTGAGGTTGAAATGTATGTTTCCCTCCTCTGTTTACACTGAAGCGAATAAGAGATTCTTTCAAAGCTGGAGTGGCTTTTTAAAATGTTAAAACCAGACCTCATCCTCTAATGACAAATTTTCTCCTGCAATTTAACTGTAACATGGGACAGACTGAAGTTATGGAGAGGAAATATTTAGCCAAAATTACTAGTATTCATTATTCTGAGGAAAGGCTTTAATTGATATGGGAAAGCATACATATCCTGAGTGGAAAGTTCATAACACAGAAATGGCATTGACAAGAAGTGATTTGCGCTTTACTTTATAATTTTTTCTTTCGTTAAAAAAAAAAAGAAAATCCATGTGGAATGGTTAAATTTGCAATTTGAGGGCCTGTGGTTAAAATGACGGCTTTATTATTTAGTAAAAGTAATAGATTATGATGTCACCTTTTTAACTTTAGCTAGTATATAATGTGGCTGTTTTAAGCATAAAAAGCATCCCCAAATTTACGACGCTTAAAGTTTAGTGCAAAGGGAGAGATTGTCTGTTTTTGTCTTTTTAAGGCCTACAACAAACGGCTGGTAGGGACTACAACAAGCTACTTCCTGGATTAGTGACATCACAAACCCTGAAATTTATATAAACCCCGCCCCTGGGAGCATGCAGCAAAGGGAGTGGGGCCATGTTGTGCCGCTTTAGAGAAGAGGGGCCCTATTTTAACGATCTTAGCGCATGGTCTAAAGCGCACGGCGTAGGTGCACTTAGGGCGTGTCTGAATCCACTTTTGCTAGTTTAACGACGGGAAAACGGTCGGCGCGCCCGGAGCATGGTCTAAAAGGGTTGTCCCTATTCTCTTAATGAGTAATGGGTGTGTTTTGGGCATAACGTGCAATAAACCAATCAGAGTCTCATCTCCCATTCCCTTTAAGAGCCAGTTGCGCTCGCGCCATGGCAAATTTGCTATTTACACGGTGGAATTTGCAAGAGAGTAAATGGATCTGCTCGTGCGCGAGCAAATAGGTAGCCTAATTCTGATACATGCAATGACTATCTATTATGACATGTAGGCATTTTTATATTTATGTAGCCTACACAATAATAATGTTTTACATTGTAATCCTTTAATTTTTAATAATTGGCATGTTTGTGTGCTGCTGCGCGGCGGCCCTGTGTGTAATAAGCAGAGTGTACGCATGTTGTGTACCCGCCTATACTAACGCGCTCTTTAAATAACAAAAAAAAAAAACCTACTGCGCCATTGACTTTAGACCAGGTTTTTGTTGGTCAATGGCGTGGTCTATTTCAGTTGCCTCAAAATAGCAACGCGCCAGCAATGCGCCTGAACACACCTCGCTTTCAGACCAGCACGCCCATGAGCGCACAAATGGGCGCAAATGCATTTGCTATTTAAACATCGTGGCGCAGGACGTGGAAATGATAACTGGCGCCGTATTGCGCAGAGTGTATGCTAGGGCCCGACATGTTGTAGTAGTGTGTTGTTGACATGCCGTCAAAACGCTTTTATTTTCACCCATTTTGCAGGGCCTCTTTGTTCGGTCTTGCAAGGAATGCTGGACTTAGGTAAAAATGGTTCAAATTTATTTTTGTATAAATTTAACTCAGTTCCTCAAGATTATGATCCAAATATAGCTCTCTGTGCTGCACATTTTACGGAGAACCGCTTCCTAAATCTACGAGTTCAATGCTATTGTTTATGGGCCAAAACCTGTAAGTATGTTTTATTCTTTGTTGATGTGTTTTCCATCAATAGTTTATATTGTTAATTTTATGTTGTAGCAAGGACGTAAACAAAGGGCAATGCTGTTTGGCTCCTCTAGCCATTTAGCAAAATGCTAATTTATACTTGTCTGTCAAATGCCTACAAACACCTACAGAGTTCGTTTAAATCCCACAATCGAACTCCGAATGTTGTTGTTTGTTGGCGTTTATGTGATCAGTGTAAACTATTCTTTAGCTGTTATACTCGTTTTGCTACAGGCACGCTAAATGTGGTTCTTTGATTAATTTGGCCACTGCAGTAAAGCCATGGTTAATCTTTGTAATGGGCTCGTAGTTCTTGCAACAGATATTTGGCTACACTTGTTCTACAAAAACAAAACTAATGGCACTATACAGTCAGTAGCAATTACTGTAGATCCGCAGTTTGTATTTAAATAATCCTGTTGAATTGCTACAACGCAATCGTTTTATTTTGCTGTACTAAAGTTTTAGTACGGATAAAACCATATATCAAAACATAACATAAACAGCAGTAGCGTTTAGCAATAACAGTGTATCTAAAAAAAAAAAATGAGACAACTACAAAAAAAAAAAAAACATACCATTCTGAAATGTCCTGTATGAGTCATGCTTGCATAGGTTCTGCTCAATTCTCTTCAATAATATTTTCTGGGTCTGACTCTGGCTCAAATTGATAAGGCAATATTGGCGCCATTGTTGACGCATGAAACTACCCATTATGGTAAGAGGCGTAACGTTTCCGGACAACGTACACTAGGCGGTTAGCAAATTAACAACACACTGGGCCAGCTAACTAAACTGAGCCCATTGCGAATTTCTGAGGGAGGAACCAGGAAGTCAACAGACCGTTTTTGTAAGAATGGAAATGCAGTAAAGAATAATAACATGTGCAAAAATAATGTAAAAAAAAAGCATGAACACGTTACAGTGCACCGTGCACACGTTACAGTGCACAGTGCATAAAGAAGGCATTTTAACCATTGTGGGAGAAAAAGTGAGTTATAAACTGTTTAAAAATATTTTTCACTTGTAAATATATTATTGGATTTTACTTCATGGTTACACTACAGCTTTTATTCAAATAAAACAGTGCTTGGAACGAAAAAAAATAAAATAAAATCTTGGTCATCATTATTTATCATTGACCAAAACACTGCATATACTGTTCAACCATACACACAGTCTCCCTCACTTGCTTACATTAGCATATGACTAATAATGAAATTCATTACTGAAGTATGTACTTCAGTACTTGGCACACAGAAACAAAGAGCAATAGAGAAAGATGATTGCTATATCTATCCCACAGGCGTACCTCAGGTGATGAAACTTCACATGCTCTCAGAGGTAAGAGGATGTGGTATTGGATGGAGGATTGCATTGTGTGACAAACCGAGAGAGCATTATTCTCAATTTGGAAATATATTCTCATTTTAAAAATCACTAGTATGTATGTATGTATTTAGATGTATACATAATTATTTATTTATTTACTTGCAGTTATGGTGACCAAATTTGACCAACTTGAGAAGGTTATGGCAATATATATATATATATATATATATATATATGTGTGTGTGTGTGTGTGTGTGTGTGTGTGCTCTTTCTTTTTACTTGCATGTCATTGAAGAACAACAGTTTCAGTTAAGTTTTTGCTCTTTTTCAATTCAAGATTTTATTTCTATTTTAGTTAATGCAAATATTTTCCCACCGCTAGTATTCATTGTCGTTATGGTTTTCCTTTACGATAATAACCCTGATAGTTGTTAAGTCAGTTCAGAATAATAATAATAAAAAAAAAGTATGTATTATTTTAAGATTAGATGGGCTCTTTTTTTCAGCAGTTCAGCCTTCATTTGGCCAATGAATGCACATATATGGAGTTTTGTTTAACTGAAAAGGGAGTTCTATCCCCAATGGTTTGATTACTACAGCAAGAGATATTCCACAGCATGCCTCACCTCACAAAACCGCATTTAGCCTCAAAAAATATGGAAAACTCACTGGATGAGGTTTAACATGGAAACCAGTTACTACAAGTATATACTTAATCAATACTGTTGGAACCGTAGCTGAGAGTTCTTGATGGGAATTTAATTGCTAAACAAGGTCCGTTTCCAAATGCTGCACATTGCAAGGTATACAAATCTTCTTCGTTCATTCCTTTTTGTTTACATAGTTTGAGAACTAGGTCATACATCCTTGTGAAACTGTCAGATAGGCTCTCCCAAAAGCCCATGACTGGTCAAAAGATAGGATTTCCTCAGGGAACACTTTGTGACCCGATTCTTTCACAAGCATATCTTCAACATCTAGAACTATGTCCTAAAGATGCCCTCAGTGAGATCAGCCAATGGTCCCAAGAAAAGACGCAAACACCACATGATGCAGATATAAGAGCAGATTTTATCAGTTCCCCCTATAATGACAACTGATAATATATTGGTACTATAAAATATCAAAACACACAAATTTAATCTTTTTATACAACATCAGCATGATATTTATGTGAATTTGTAAGCATTGTTTAATACAGCCCAGAGTTTATTTAGTTCGAGATTATAAGTCTTCTTTACTAAACCCAGACATCTTTAAGTGGAGTAAAAACTGAACTAATTGAAAAACCTAGTTCTCATTGCATTCACACTGTCAGTGACATTGAACATTGAATTCAGGTCTCTATTAATCCACTTAATTTGTGACCAGGTCTCAGTCCACTTTTAATTCACATTGAATGAAAAGTGAACACGGTCCTTTTTCACTCAGTTCATATTTGGAGCTGTGTTTGACTATTTATAGAGTAACCAAGTTTGAAAACAGCTCAATTCTGGTTTGCTTTATAAGGGGGTTTGAGTTAATTTGGTGTGTTCAGACTAGTACTCAGGCTACAAAAATGAACCAAATATGACAAATAAAGGATACATATGTTTTAAAATCCTTACTTTTCACTGTCAGATTCATGTTTGGATTGTTCCAGTCTTCTCAGTGACTTATTGTGTCAGACAATCCTAAAGGGAGTAATTAACTGTTCCAAACAAACTCTCATCATGTCAGCAGTAAACAAATCTACCATGGTAAAGACTGCTGTACCTTTTAATAAACTGATACACTAATAATTGGAAGTGCACTGTACATGCCACGAGAGCTTCTTCCTTCTTTTGAGGTTAATTCAATTTGTTTTCTGCCAAGATAGAAATAAAGAAAGAAAGAAAGAAAGACCCCATAAACACTGCCCCACATACATACATAGGTGAATTAGCAATACAATAACACTGGAACAACCTTGTAAAACCAAGGCCAGGATTAATGACAAGAAGAAAAAAGTGGCATATTATTTGTGAGTTTGCTTTTGCTTACAGTCAGAGCTTTCTTTCAGGGTTCTCTGCACTGCTATGAGAGATATAAAGTGTCAAATCCCAATTACTGCCTAATGAGTAACTGCACAGACCAGGTGTCTGATATGATATATTTCTCATTAACAGCCATTCACAGGCAAGGCAAGGCACATTTAAAAACAGCCAGTGCAGACAGCCATGGAACAGCCACTGAAAAGGCTTGGTCACCTTTTAATTTCGAACAGCATCAACCTGTCTGAAGACCTTAAGGTCCTAGAGCATTTCCGGTGGAGTAGCAGATCTGTGATATTTAGTGGAGCCTGGCTATTTAACCCCTTGGCACCACGTGAACCACAAAAGTGACTTAACTTAGCATGTTGCTGAGATAACACTGATGTTGACTAAGATGTTGACCTTGTTTCTACCTTCAGGTGCACCAGGAAAACTCGTTCATGTGGCAGGTCTATTTGCACTTACACTGCAAGGACCAATACACATATATAATTTGACTTTTTGATTTTGATTTTTTTTTTTGGTCTCATCGATTGCTATGGTTATTACTATGTCAAACATCACAATTTCAGATTCAGTCTCGTATCAATAATGTTCAGCCATCACTCCCAAAACTTTGCAGAGTGTACTAGGCAGCATGAAAATAAATAAATCAATAAATAAATGTTACTAGGTTATGTACAAAATCAACGAAGCTGACGTCACTTCAGTTCACCAACAATGCAAACTCACTGACTGAGTGAAAACGCCCTGTATAATAAAAACATGTCAAAGTAAAGCACAATGGGGCATTTACGCAATACCATTTTCAATTAAAGCTGCAGTTCGTAACTTGTTTTGGTTAAAATGATCTGAAATCAGTTTTTGAGCAAGTACATAACCAGCAAGTGTTCAAATCTATTTCCTTAAAACAATTTTCTTTCCCGATTCACAACATTAAACTTGTAATATTTTTATTTTTTATTTTTTATAATTTGAGTGGTACTGGTAGGAATTTGCGGGAAATGCCGCCGCATCATTATGTCAACATAAAGAAGGCATCCCAGCTAACAGGCTATATCTCATGCGAGGATGCTGCAGGTGGCGGATCATTTATAGCATTATTATTCCGCAAATAACTGCAATTGCAGGTTTCAAACAGAGATGGCGAGAAAGAGGCAGAATTTACGGACTGCAGCTTTAAAAATGGGAAACTCTTTATGCATTTTCATTGTTTATTTACACAATAATGTTTTTGGGGGCCTGAAAATGCAAACATTTGAAATAGTGATGCCATGTGCATGCGTATTATGTGTTCAGTCTATAGACATGTGCAAGTACTTAAAGATTGAATATGTGCACGCATGAATAGTGTTTATTTACAAAGTTATATCACCAACTACTGGCCTGGTATGCATAATCTACAGCTTTTCAGTCATTTCTGCATGAATGGGGATTGTTTTGATAATGTTGTTGTCTGTGCGCTTTTCAAAAATGCAAAGGAAAACTTTTCTGTTTTTAGTACATTGTTTTTGTGTAAACATACCCCAATTATCTTATTTGCATCGTGTTTGTACTTTGTTGGTTATAGCTAAAAGATTTGTGAGTGTGCAAAGCTCACACTGAACAAACGGGCATATTGATCAGATTCAGACAAACCTAAGCACCTCTGATTGCTCTTTCATTCACATGCTCAACAAACATATCTGTGATTGGCTACAATGCTTAGCATTGCAAAAACACGTTGTAAATAGCAATCTTTGACACTCTTTAAAGACAGAGTGCATAAGAGGCAGGTACCTGATTGACCCGGTACTCGATATTACTGGTACTGCAGAAAGCTTGATATAACACACATTTCACATTTTTAAAATGTAAATATCAACTTGCCAACAAAGTACCAGTACTTTTAAAAACACTACTCCCTATACATGCAGAATGCAGCCTACATAGGGCACCAACTACCAAGGGATTACATAGGGATTTTTTTTTACTGAAGGGAACCTCCAAAATGCACACAAGCAGTACCAAGCCCACCATCGACCTCTGATGCAGGGGGATGGATAATACGATCATCCGGTTAACACTGAATACGCAAGTAGCTAAGTAGCTGTTGTCTGTTTAACTGAGCTTTCAGCACGCTCACATGCACAGCCCTCATTCTCCAGAAAAAGCCGCTTTCCTCACAGGTGAGTTAAAATACGTTGTGTATCCCCCAGGCTTGGGAATAACTTCTCCAACTGTCAGACTCAGCTTGACATCAATTTGCAGACATGCCACACACATTACACATTTGTCCAGGAAGTATGTGTGGCATTAGCAGGAATGCTGCTTTTATTAACGGTTTTCTCTCACTTACAGTTCCACAGTCCACGTGCTTCTAGCTTGGAGGTCTTTTTCTCCGTGCATTGCATCATGATCTTGCATTAACCCTGCAGAAATTATTTAATATGTGACACCCAAACCACATGCATAGCAATCACGGCGCTTCTCGCTTCCTGCCAATGAGCAGGTTAATTTTTAACAACTTGTATTATGTTGGAGAAACAGTGCGTTGGGGAATCTACAACTTGGGATATGTTGATGCATAGGCTGTTTATTTAATGTTTAGAAACCTCTCTCCAAACCATTGCTCATCACTTATTTATGGTGGCTTGTTTGCCTTGTCAAACTGTGGCCTTGCTTCTGGTCCCAGCATGTGCCTCGACTAGGTTTTTGCATCTCACAGGGCTAACCCATATTAATATTTCACATAGGCAACGCAAACCAGCCCAACATCGGCTTATGATTGGCAGTAAATATCATTTCTTATTCACATTATTGATGAATTGTTGAGAAGGGCTTGTTGTGCTAAAAAAATTACTTAATGGAAAACAGTCCATCAGATTTTTTATATGATTAAATCTTGTGTTATTTAAGAGATGAGGGAGGCTGCATTAAGGCACAGATGTAGTATGAATAATATACAGTGATACATGTGTAAAGATTAGTATGTTTTTAATGATACTAAATAATTACTGTAAGGCAGGATGCAGTATCTCATATGTATTCAATTGATTTTATATAACAGAAAATCCCTCACTCATTGTGTATAGTATATGTATGTCACTTCACACTGATCAATGTTAATTATGCTAGCTATGCTAACACTAATAGTGAATGATATATCTGTATTTGTATCTCAAAATAAAATGTGCCCACATGCAGAACGTACAGTACATCTATAGAGCCTTTAATGGAACATAGTGATGGAAAATAAGAGAAGAGAGGGAAAAAATTCAATCATTTGGTGTTGGCTTGCAAAAGATTGGCATTTCCTCGAGAAAATTCTGCTTGCTTGCAAACTTTTGCGTTAAAAAAAAGGTTCTGCCACAAAACTTAACGTGTTCTTGCAAATGCATAAAATTATTCCCATTTCATATTTATATCACCAAACTTTGTTTTCATGTGCAAAATTTTGCATTACCAAAGTTTCTTGGGAGAATATGAGAAGAAAAATCTATTTCAATCCTTTTGCGTTGACTAAGAAAACTTTAACAAAGACATTACATTCCCCCCAAGAAACTTTGCATTTGCTTGTAAATACCTAGTTTTTTTTTTCCTTTTCATCTCATATTATTTTCATTACCAAACCTTGTGTTCTCTCGCACAAGTACTGTGTTCCCACGCAAAACCTTGCATTCGCTTGCAAATGCATACATCGCCTGTTTTGCATTCATCGCCAAAACAAGTTTTTTGGGAGAATATGACGGGAAAATACTTTTTTTAGTTCTTTTGCATTCTTGCAAGAGAACCATCACCAGTTATTTCCATCACTGGGTTTGTGTTTGCTTACATAACTTTGCAAGGGATTGGATTCTTGGGAAAATGCAAAAGCACTGAAATACAGTGTTTCTTCCCCCTCTTAGTGTTTCTGTAAATGTATGATGGCCACAGAGGCACATTTTATTTTGTGATTTGATTAACTTTACCTGTCCTGTGTGCCACTATTATTATCCTGCTCACATATTTGACTTAAGCAGGTAAAGAAGATTTTTCCATTTTATCCTATTTCTATGGTGCAGACAGACTGAAGCCCGGAGAAGAGAGGGCGGTGAAGTAAAGCACAGGGAACAGCTCGGAAATAGTTGCTAGCAAAGTCACAATTAATTTTCAATGAGAAGGAAGAGCAGAATGGAGAGGGTGTGCAATCCTGTGAAACTGCCTTGAATATGGAGCGTGCATCCGAGGCTGCATTTACATTAGTTCAAGTGACCCAATTCTGATTTTTTTCCTCCTAAGTGGCACCAATCGGATATGATCCATGAATGTGTAAGCAGGAGGAAAGCACATTGATTCCGATTTTCTCCGATTGGATTCAGGCCTGATTCACATGTCGAAATAAACCTGATATGAATCAGATACGTGCATTTGCATCTGCCATGTAAGCAGATTAGTTTGGATATTCCCCTGTAAATGTGAATCATTCATCACAGAAAAAAGCATTGGTGGGCGAATGACATCAACTCACCAACCACGATCACATGACTCTTCAATGGCCTTTTTTTATTTCCTGTTCAGCCTAAGCTTTTCTGGGTATCTTTGTCTACCTTGGGTTGTTTCGTCAAGTGGGTCACATATGGGGCACTTTTCAAAGAAGATATAAGCTGGATATAGTCAAGAAATCAGAATTGGAGATCAAGACCTGCAGTGTAAATGTGTACATACTGTACAGCTCCCCGTGTCGCCCCAGAAAGAACTGCCACCCTAAATCTACGCAAACACAATGATTAATATAAAGATTTATTTATTTCACATAGTAATGGAGATGCTGCATTCTAAACTGAATAAATCCTCCTCTGAAGGACACTTTGGAGTGAGAACAATCATGGCCACCATATTGAAAAGTCGTCACAAAACTGGTCACTTCTAAGGACCCTTTCAGATTTCGAAGGGTACAACAAATGGACATTTTGGACACATGGATTTTTTTTGTGCAAAGTTGGCAAGATGGCGGCAGAAGTGCCTTCCAAGAAACAGATTTTTGGTCACCTACATCCTTCATCCCTTCAAAGCTCTCACTCTGGAGGGTAACCCCTTAGAATGGGTTAGGACAGGCATGTCCAAACCTGTTCCTGGAGGGCCACTGTCCTGCAGAGTTTAGCTCCAACCCTAATTAAACACACCTGAACGAGCTAATCAAGGTCTTCAGATTCACTGGAAACTTTTAGTCCAGGGGTAGGCAAGTTCCGTCCTAGAGCGCCGCTGTCCTGCAGAGTCTAGCTCCAACCCAGAAAACAGAAAACAGAAAGACAGACCCTGCATTCCATTCGGAAGGGCTCATCCCTACGCCCTAATCCCTTCAAAGGGTTTACCCTCCGGAGTGAGAGCTTCGGGTGTAGGGGACCAAACAAATGTTTCTTGAAGTGCCCTTCTGCGTCATCATCACATGCCCACATGGAGGTGCCGTCATCATGCAAAGAATTAGCGCAAAGGATCATGGGAGCCCGAAGTGTCCATCAGTTGTTCCCTTCGAAATCCCTCATTCCGAAGGGTCCTTTGAAGTGGCCAGTTTTGAGCACTTTGGTTTGGAACGACCCTTGAATATGGCGGCCATGATTGTTTTCACTATATATCCCATTTGGAACGCACCGTTAGTAAACCTGAAGACATTGATTAGCCTGTTCAGGTGTGTTTGATTAGGGTTGGAGTTAAACTCTGCAGGACTTCGGTCCTCTAGGACTGAACTTGCCTACCCCTGTTCTAGGCAAGTGTGTTGGAGCTGGTTGGAGCTAAAAGCTGCAGGACGCTGGCTCTCCAGGAGCAGGATTGGACATCCCTGGATTAGGGCATAGGGATGTTTTGAACAATGATACCTTTTTGGCCCTGTATCTAATTTCATGTCTACTTTCTACATAGTGGCATCTACTGAGGTAAAAAAATAACTGCAGGGGAAAGTTTGACAGGTCCAAGGTTTGGGATTCAATCTGAATTAGAAACCACAAGAGGAAATGAGAAGAATTAATTGAAACACAGAGGCACTCGTCTTAATCAGCCTTATGTCAGGACTTGTGTGAGGAGGAAATGGTTCTTTATGTCTTCGCTGGAAGGCAGAACTGGTTGTGAGAACATAATTAACCTGGTTGACAAATAAGAGCAAATAATGATGATAGCTTGTGGCGGTGTAACTGTGTAAACCACACATTTAAAGAGTGTCCAAACAAAGGATGTGATCCGGACGACAGTTGTTTCACATGAATCCACAAGATTGCGAGATGAAAATGTAACAATTACCTACATTAAAATATAATGACACTGATATA
>NW_015540842.1:1376981-1387805 GCF_001515605.1 Sinocyclocheilus anshuiensis | reverse complement strand
TATAATGCGGAAGTTGAAATATTTGAAAGAGAACTCTTTGTATCATTCTAAATGTTTACTTTCACTTTAAGCAGTAAACTGTCATTTTACTTTCACCTTTTTATCAATGTAATGTCTCAATTTAATTAACTAAAAAATGTTATGAACAATAGTTATGATGTATTATATGTATAATAATATTATGTATTATATGTATAATTTATAAAGTGAATCAAATACCGTAATGACAAGCATTTTTGTATTTGTATTATTATGTACGAATTTTTCAAACATGTGACAATATCAATAATAGCCACACTTATGTCATAATGAATTTAATAATTTATTTTAGAGAAGTTTTATCAAATAATTAATTATAAGAACTAAGAATTAAGAATATTATAAATAATGGGGGGGGAAGAAAGAAAGAAATAGTTTCAAAACAAACGTCAGTGTGGTATAACCAACAATAATTAGAAAAAAATGAGGTCATGACTGGTCTGGAAATCTAAACTTCCTTTGCCTGGAAGCCCTTAGGAGAATCAGTGCAGGTGAGCCAATGAGCCCTCGAGTCTCTCAAGGCCTTCTGTTTTATCAGTTTGACAGACTAATCATCTCATCAGGTGTACATGACAGCACTGTCACGCTCCCTTACACTGCAGTCTAAACCACGCCATCTTGTCAGAGCTTGCTGATTCAGGAAAATTTACGTTATCTCAGCTCACTGCATAGTGATCCACGTCAGAGCAATGACCAAGACATGAATGACTGCATGCATGCGTCTGCCTTAAAAAGCAACACGATGCCATGATATATACATGGGGAATGTTATGTTATTGTTATTGTTTTATTTTATTTTATTTTATTGAAAAGTATATTGTATTGTGTTAATTAAACATTTTCAAATGCTTCAGATGAGCTGGTTAAATGTTTCACCACATACCTGAATATATACATTAGAGCTACTGTTTGTCTCTGTAGACATTTGTTTGATTTTTGCGTTCAGCCCATAGATTGTTATCATGCACTCTTGTGCTTATTTTGGATATACTTTACAAAAATGTGAATGAGAGGCATTGTCAGTCCTGCTTATGCTTTCTCACTTGGTGGTCCTGCATCATGGTTGGATTGTATATTTTGTTTACCAAGAGGGCATGAGAAATGACTTCCCCCGAGTATACGGGAGGTCCGCGAGCAGACGTCAGGCCTCCCCTGAGGAACACTTGACTGCTTCTGCTGACAGGACACCACAGGACTCTCTCAGACTGATTGACATGTCAGGAAATGAGCAATCACTGCTTTCCAGTTTGCCCTTTAATTGCATGAAATGTGTGCGTGAGATGATGAAGTTCCCAAAACACTTGGTCTTTTCTCGCTACGTGTTGATCTATAAGTTCAGCTATTTAGTATTATCACACCTTCTGACCAACAAATTTCCATGACTTTTAAAGTTATTTATTATTACGTTATTACTGGAAGACATATCATATTTTAAGTCATAAATATGTGTGTGTATAAATAATATATAACCTATTAAAATAACCTAGAAAATTAAAAAAATAAAATATAACTGATTTAAAATGTTAATAAAAGCTGATTTATCTTAATGATACTAAAATAACATTGTTCAAAACAAGAACAACATAAAAACGAATGCAAGGAAAACAAGTATAAAGAAAAAAATACAGAAATACATAAATAATCATCTGTCATAACTTTCTAAGACTTTTATAATTTAAAAATATTTAGAAATTATTTTTAAAACCATAAATCCCCTATTATTTCTAGGTTTATTCTAACTTTGACATCTTTTCTTCACTTCTTGAAGGCCTATACATGAATTAAAACAAAATAAACATCACCTCTAAAGTACTTTTGTGCACCTCTACTTAATGTGAAGGCAAATTCATAATTTCATCTTTGTACCCACTTGACACAAACCTAGAGCTTGCAGGAGCCAGGAGATGTATGAAATATGATATTAGTGAAGTGGAAAGGCACGGTTTCCTGTCTCAGGTGTCTCAGTCCTTCATCAGGCTTTGCTTTCACCACACCGACCCAGAAAGAGATGGGCCACAGCGCTAACGGGTTGCCCTGAGGAAAAGGCCAAGCTCCCTTTGGAGGAAATGTGGTCAGTGCAGCTGTTGCCAGGGACAACGGGCTTTTCACATCGGCCAAACCCAAGACGGGTTAGTGGGATTCCAAGCTTGCTTAGCCTCCGGTCGAATGGCTCTGCAGGGGCTGTGGGAGCACCCTGCCCAGCAGCTCCTAGATGGATTGGAGCGGCCCCAAGATCTGCTGATTGTTTCACGCCCAAACACTGTGTGGTCTGACAAATGAAGGGTCGCAAAGGTCAAAGGGTGGAGCTCCAGTGCCTATTAGTACATCGTTTGAGCTGTCGTTGTGTGAAGAACGTGCTGTAATGTTGGTTTGACGGACAGCTGCTGATTGGAAGGTTGACCGTAAGAATAGCTTCGAAAAGAAGCGTTTTACTTCAGAAATAGCCAATGAGAAATAAATGTTTGGGACAAGCCATCAAAAACTGATTGGATTGGGAAAAGTGAGTACTGTATACCAAAACAGACGTAGATGTTTAAAGGGGGAGATTGAATAAATAAAAGGGATTGGTGGAACGTTATTGCAGTTGATTTAGATAAAAATTACAAAGACAAACATTTAACTTCGGAATAACGTAACAATGAAATAAGATAGATTATGAAAGAAAATAGGGTCAACAAACTAAACAGAAGCTTGGCCAAGCTGGGAATCCATCTTAAACCAGCTAAATCCAGCTTGAAACTGATAAGACAAGAAAACTAGTTTGTGTGTAAATTAATATTTCAAATGTACTGCCGTCATTCAAAAACTTTTCTTGTCATAAAAGTGATTCATACTACATTATCAATATCATCCTTTCTGGAAAAAAGTGCATAATGTGCATTGCAAATCATAAAAATATACTTTAAAATACTGTGCTTGCAGATATTATAATAAAATAAAAACGCCACCTAAGTCTACTTAAAGTATATTTTCATGACTGTTTTCTAACAACTTAACTACACTTTTAAAAAGTGCACTTTTTATGCCGACGTCCTACGTCATCCGCCCGGAGCTGCTTCCGTGTACAACACTGAGCGCAAGCTGGATTAAATTGATTATTACATTTTAAATATTGTTATTTTTCTTACAAAAATGCATCAATTTGCTACAGGATGCCTTTGTTCAGCCCCCGGAGCCGTGTGAGGCACTTTTTATTATGGATGGATGCGCTTTATTTCACTTACTGATGCACTGCAACACCCGCTAAATGCCATTAAACAGCTTGGAAGATTAAAGACTATTTTTAATATAACTCTGACTGGATTCGTCTGAAAGAAGAAAGTCATATACACCTAGGATGCCTTGAGGGCGAGTAATTCATGGGCTAATTTTCATTTTTGGGTGAACTAAACCTTTAAGTAGCTTCAATGTATTAATTACTTTTTGTTAGTACATTGTTCAAAAGATTACCATCACTGTAGTCTAACTGCTTAAATGTATTATAGATTGGAAAGATTCAGTTTCAACAGCTGACAATAGAGTATGTATATGCTAAAATTTAGCGCTTTGTCTAGCGCTTTCCAACTTTTTTGAAATGGTCTGCCAGATCTTTTGTTTTTTCTGCAAGGCTGACCAAACTTATTGAGGTGATGTTCCCCACAACGGCAAACAATCAACACCACCACAGCGCCTTTCATCAAAACTTGGAGCGTGCAGTCAAATCTGTTGGTGCTAATTTATTTCATTAGCATAATAAGAGCACTGCAGAGAGCTGTCCTTCACTTTCCTGTTGTGAAAACATCATCATTTATTTCCACAGTGTGAGCTCCCTCTTTGACTTGTCCTCCCTTCACCCCAACGGGTTCATCCGTTCGCACGGTGAAACTCATGTGATGAATGAGATTAGGCTAATGTGTCAGACACGAGATGCTTGGAAAATGCCTTGAATTACCCTCCGCAAAGCTACATAGCTTCTCCATGCTGCTTTGCTTTTATCGGCTCAGTGTTTACATTCATTAGCACTTGTCTGAAATGTGTCACATTCGCACTCCCCTCCATTTTAGGCATTGGCTTGGCTCTTCACGTCCATTTGAGACAGCCCCGTTCGGCAAACAGATGCTATCAAGCAAAAAATGTTTTGTCTGCCTTGCATTAGCAAGACAAACGTTTCCTTCAAGACTTTACATGCCTGTGCACAGAGAGTCTCGCAGCATTACTCTGAGCCAAGCATGTGTACGTTCACAACCTTTTCTTTCTTAAGTTCATTCTTGAGAAACTCAAACAAGAGAGGAGAACACCGTGACACAGTTATAAAGTGGGCTCGCTGGGCCTGAGATGTGTTAAAACTTAACTTGCCGAAACAAGCACCACTATGAGTCCTGCTCAAGAGGGTCACACATTGATTGAGAAGCACCAAGCCATGCTTTATGCACTGATTTATAATACAAATGTTGGAGCAACAGTAATTTCTTAATTTGTGTTAAGAGTATAGGGATTGTTGAATTGCATACAAAATGAATTTATCGGATGCATATTTGTTAGTCGTATGAATACTTTATTGCTATTGTGTGAATTGTCTGATTATGAAAACTTTAAAATGTAATCGAATCTAATTACAAGTACTTCATTTTTGGAATCTGATTATGTAACCCAGATTACATGTAATCAGTTACGACCCAGTACTGCTCACTAAATCAATTAATGAATAACACAAGTCATTCACAATGCAAACAAGATTCTTTGTAAAATTTTGTGTGTACAAATCTACCAAGAGACCCCAGAAAGACAATTTATGCAAATGACAACTAAACAAAAGCAACTATGTTCGCAAGTTCCGTCGTTACCAATAGAGTTCAATGGAACTAACGACCATAGTTAGCTAACAATGCTTTTGGGAAATGCGCCCCAGGTTGAGAGGAATAAATATGGCATTGTATATCACCCTTGGAAGATTTAAAACATTGTGATAACCATTTAAAAAATATGAGCGTATATATGATACAGTATCTTAGTTTAATGTTATTCTTAGATATCTAAGATGTGCACAGTAAAAGGAGATATTTTCTTATTATTCATTATAATTCATTATTATTTAGCAAAAATCATTATTTGTGCAAATATCTTGCTTAGGGCCAACCTGATCTCTTTAGAAAATTTAACTATTTTACTATTTCATATGAATTCATGTGATTTGATTAGTACGAAAAAGTTTTGTTTTTAGAAACAATTTGTAAGGTCCACCACTAAACCTCAATGCACTCATGTATCGCAGTATTAATTACATTAACAGATTCCGAACCTGAATGACAAAATAACCTAAAAAAAAATGTGTATACACTAGACTGAACATAATACATAGTGCATACAGTATAAGTGCATTGTATGGTATCCCAGTTAACAGTGAACTTTTTGAGCCCAGTCTCATGAAAATGTGTATAAATAGTACGCCAAATAAAAACGAAAACTCGTGTTATTGATACACAAAAATGGACTTTGGCGTGTATATGCTACGCTCGTGTTTTGCGTGTGCATATAATACGCAGTTTTCGCGTGCATATGATACAAAATTAGTTGGCATGCATATGATATGCAGTTTTCGTGTACATATGATACGCATCTACCCCACAACCCTAATCCTACCCATCGCGTAGCATATACACGCCAAAGTCCATTTTTACATATCAATACCACGAGTTTTCCTTTTTATTTGGCATACTATTTATATGCACTTTCATGAGATTGGATTAACTTTTTCACCACTTTCATTAACATTTTTTAAGTTATATAAATGTTAGAACAAATCATTCTTAAAATGATGTTTATGGAATGTTCTTAAAACTTTATTCATATATGATATACACTCATAATGTTGAGTGAAAAGTTCTTAGAACAACATTCTCAGGAATGTCCTGATTTTATTTCGACAAGATGAACATTCATATAATACAAAGATAAATATTTTTAGAATAGTAATAATAAATGTTCAAATAACGTTATATTTTGGGTGAAATTAAAGTTAGTAGAGCATTGTTATAAGCGTTTTAGTAACATTTAAATAACGTTCTAATCATGACAAGAAAACGAGACATTTTAACGTTCATAGAATATTAAAAATAAACATTCAAATAACATTATATTTTGGGTAAAAATACAGTTAATAGAACATTGTGAGAAATGTTTTGTAGCATTTAAATAAAGTTATAATCACAAAAAAAAAACTGGACGTCAACATTTTAGAAGCATGTTAAAATAATGTTCCCATAACATTTTAATAACCGAAATTTGTTATGTGGGATGTAATTTGGGATGCACCTGGAAAAACCTACTGTTCAAACTTCATAGCAACATTAAAACACTCTCAACACCTCAGCAATAATAACATCCATCCAGACCCTAGAAACGGCATAGAAACCCGCTATTAAAAATTGTATAAGATCTATCACCTAGCACTGCACTTTTAAGCAGACAAGCTAACTATTTTTTCAGAAAATGTAAGAAATGTAGTTTGGGTTTAAAGTAGCTCAGTTCTGTTTGAGCTGTTTGAGCTCTTGAGCAATTGTTTTCAAATTTTGCAATTCTTAAGCAAGCATTGTTAAACAGATCTGTTGGATTAAAAGTGTCTTTATTCTTCAGTTTTGAGAGGAGGTTACGTCTGTTAACATTATACACACAGGTGTGCTTTCCCAGACCGGGTATCATCCGTCAGTATGCCTCTAATCCAAACAGATCTTAACCAGAGACAGAAGCTTACACAGAATAATGTCCTCCATTAAACGGATGTATGTATTTGCCAACTGTCTCTCCCCTGTCCACTTGTAAGACAGACAGTGAACACAAATATTAGCATGGCTTGATGGCGCAGCAGAGATCTTGTCATCTAAACGATCTCAACTTTGCAGCTTCTATCTCCCCAGTTTGTCTGTCTTCTGGCATTAATGTCGACCACCAGGGTCAAACTATCCAAACAAAATGACACAGCGGTGCTGACGGATGATCTAAATATATGTTTGAGTGATGAATTCTTGCACATGAGTGAAGTCTCTTTCTCCACCCCCTTCCACCCCTGGGAGCGCTTTACGGCAAACCTTTTAGCCTCAAAAGCCTCCATCAACATTGAAGTTTTGGACCTTTCAGTGAGGCACAAGGGCTACTGGGATATAATGAAGAGATGCTAATGTATGAGAGGTAAATTGCTAGATTAGTCAAGGGAGTTTTGCATGGATCTGTAAATTATTTATGTTACTCAGAATCCATTAGAATGAAAATGGATTATTCTGAAAAATCTTCAAGTCAGTTTTCCATGACATATATGTAGGCTACAGTGAAACAAGCATAATACATGTTGCTATTATCTCGTATATGTCTTTTTTGTTGTCTATATTCTCTTGGTTGTTTATCATTATAGTATAATTTGTGTTCAGCAGTGTTTCGTACAAACCGTGGGTGACTTGCTGGACTTCCAAAAAGTGCATATCACGGAAACCCATTTAGCATGAGCATCTGTAACCTAATAGCCCCATTTTTTGATCTTTTAAGACCAACAAGCTTTTGGATTATGACTTTGTAAACAAATCATAGTAAGACTTCATCAGAAAAGAAAACCGAAATTGAATGATAGGGACTGAAGATTGTATCCAAACTGCGGCAAAGACAGCAAATTTCAACATCCACCTTGAAGACCAGTACCACAAAAACCGAGCTCAGAGAACTTCACAAATCCAACATCCATGAAGGAGCTGCAAAAAAGTCTTTAATCACAGACACCATTGCTAAAATGCAAAAAAAAAAAAAGGTGTCGATCATAAAACGTGGACAGTTGGAGCACCAAGATGAACTTCAGCATCTGCCCTTTCCAGACAAGAGTTGAACATTATCAAAGCACTGTCGACAATTTTGGAGAGAAGAGAGAGAAGCAGATTCCGTCCTCCAATATCTGTGATTCAACTGCCAGATGTTTTGATAGGCAGCATTCAACTGGATATTATTCAAAGTTATTCAAAAGAGCAAATGGTGGTAAACACCTCACTAATGAAATATGACCTATTTCCCAGGTGTTCAGAATAAGAAAATCTATTTAAATCTATCAAGGGTCAGAAAGGTTTATTTTGCAAACAGATGTAGTTCTATCAGCTACCAGCAGGGGCTAACAAGGCCAGGCCAACTAAACGAACACAAAATGAATGAGGGAATTTTACTCAGCTCTAGAACATAAATGGATCATTCTGAAAATAAATTAAAGGTGCCTCTCCACTTCATTTTGCATGTTTTTCATGTAACCATCCTTCATTCTGTTCAGTTTAGATTAAGAACATACAGCACCCTTCTAAAATGACTGTGTAAAGTGAACTTTAAACTCTAACATGACTTTATTACGCCTTTGCACAAAAACAGCTTGGCGTTGGGTCATCATTTTCCTGTTGGAGATTACAAATTGGGGGCTCTCTTTGCACAGCCAAGGCACTGAGAATGGGATGGAAGAGATTTGAGGAATGTTATTACAGCTGTGTTCTTTCTTATTGCAGGGGAAGTGAAACAGCAAATCGACTCAAGAAGAAACAATTAACAGTCTCTCTTCGTGGGCAAGGAATGAAACAGCTGAACTTAAGGAAGAGAGAAAAACTAGCCAAAAGAAGCTTCTCAAACGGTAACCGCTAAACCCAAGTCAGCGTGCAGCCAGTATGGCGGTAATTTGATTGGACTGATGGTCTAACGGCGTTTGAAGTGAGCCTGGGGCCCAGGTCCCAGCGAAGGGGCTGAAATGCAGTAAGACGTGTAGAGCTAACTGATGAAACGGACGCCTGGTGACTTAAGCAAAGGAGCGGCGAATTAGAGCATTGTGACCTATCAGCAAGCATCAGCTCAGGTCACTCAATGACAGCCCCTATTAGACGTACCGCTGTGCAAACCGCACATGCCAGGCGGCGTATTGAAATGGAGGAGGCCTGCCAGCTGCGTGGTGGGGCCGTGTCGCAAGCTTTCCGTACCAGTGACCAGGATCAAGGCCGTCTGAGCGGGCCCGGCCCGATACTTTCTGTCACTCCATTATATGGCATGGGCGGCGTGTCTCATGCCTGGTAAATGAGGTGACAAGGAAAGTCAACCTGACCTTGAGATGAAGGGTCCACCACACTGCAGGTTTCCGCTTCTCCACAATGAACGGAGATGCAGGAAAAACAGTGCATGTGCTGTGTAGATGCATTTAAAATGTAATATGTAAGTTTTATTAAGCAACTAAAATCATAGCAAATGAATGAATGAATGAATGAATGAATGAATAATTGTTAAGTATTTAAAAAATATATAAAAAAAAATGTGTTGTTGTATGTCGATTGCAAAAAATATTACACTGAAATAATATTATGAAAATGTTATTAAACATAACTGCATGTTGATTGAAAATATATTTTAAATGTATATCAATTGCAGTTAGCTGAATTTCAGTGTTTTTTACCCACTCATTTAAAGTAAATAAATAAATAAATATGTATTTATTATTATTAAAAGTCTAAAGTGATAAATACAAAGTAATTTAAAGTAACAAGTAACACACTGAAATAAATATGATATTTTGACGTATAAACTGAAATTGTATTTACTTGTAAGATATGCTCTGATAATTTCATTTATTTATCTCATTTATTCATTCATTCATGCAGTGTATGTAATTTCATAATTCAAAATAGTTGTTGAATGTAACATTTAAAGTTCACTAAAATATATTTTAAAGTAATTTCTGAAACATATGTTATCGTATGATTAGTTGGAAATTTTGTAGATTTAAAATACATAATTTTAACATATTGTTAAAGTTATAATCAGGCGTTGTACTATGTTAGTTATAATAATTATCTGCTAGTACAGTTGTTTTTTTGTTTTTTGGGTGCAGTGCCTTTAAATCTTAAGGTAAACTACCTCTCTGCATGTGAAATGAGTAACAGCACTTAGTCATGGGCTCTCGGTTTCCTGTTAGGTAAATTATAGCCTGAGCTGCACCATCCATAACAGCTTCTTTGCAAAGCTGCATTACATTATGACAGGATCACAAAACAATCTGCTCTGAAATGTGCTACAGAAACAGTTGAGGTTGGACTGAAATCATCAGGGACCTTGTTAAATATAAACTTCAGCCACTTGTTTCTTTATGCACAGCTGGTGGTATGACCCCACATCCAGGAACACCACAATGTTTGGCAAACTCCCCCCACATCTTACATTAATTGTATGCTAGTTTATACTTTTGATTAAAGGCATGACGTTCACTGTGCAGTTTATACTGGCAAAGAAGCGCCTACTTGGATTATTTGACTGACTTGTAAAAAGACCAACTATACGGTTAATTTTGTTTTTACGTGTTTAAAGGCGGTCTATTTGAAATAACTGATCCCACAACCCAATTTCCACCTACTTCAAATTAAAACTTGAGTTCATTTGCTGCCTTACGTTACAATGGACAAAAATTCTGATTACATAATATTTGACAGATATAACAAAAAAAAGTGGAATATACACTTTCCAGTTTACTTACTACCAATTGCCTCAAACTAAATTCGGAATACTTTTTAAAAACTGAAATTTCGTCCCATAAGAAATATGGCATTCATTTACAATCTAACATTAGGGGTTAATGTTGACTGGCTGTAGTGGTCAGTCACCACATCTGTACTTTCTGCTGTCTGTATTTTGATTACTCTGGCCAAATAAAGGAAGATGAAGTCGTGTAAATATTTGTAAGCTTGTAATGTCTGCTCAGTGACCAAAACAATCTTCTGCCACGTTCTTCCCATCTCTGAAAAAAAAAAAAAAAAA